>NC_140544.1:2290434-2502934 GCF_057382185.1 Mchenga conophoros | reverse complement strand
GAAAGAAGATAGCTTTTAAAAATAAAAGCGCTGACCTCGACCTTCTCCTCGCGGAGGTGGACCTTGCGGGCAAGTTGTTCGCGAGTGCCGACGTCCGGATACTTAGTTTCTTGGAAGAGGCCCTCCAGAGCCTCGAGCTGCTCGTCCGTGAAGATGGTGCGGTGCCTTCGCTTCCTGCGGCAGTGCAGCTGGTTGAGGAGCTGCAGCTCGGTCCGAGACAGGCTGCTCATGTTCATGTAGGACATCATCTGGTGGGGCACCGGAGAGATCAGCACCGAGCCCGGGCTGTCATAGCCTGCATGACGGACAGACAGCACACATCATGGCTGGGTGGAAACCCTATATATACACTCAATTATTTGGCGTATTAAAATCACTCCGTTTTTTACTACAAAACAAAACAAAACAAAACAAAACAAAACAAAACAAAACAAAACAAAACAAATAAAATAAAATAAAATAAAATAAAATAAAATAAAATAAAATAAAATAAAATAAAATAAAATACATTAAATGAACTGTGGAAGAGGCTGTTTTATGCATGACAGAATGTGTGGAAACACCAAAACAGATCCCAGCGATGGAAAAGCTCAGCTCCAGTCTTTCCTGTATTCAAAGTTAAGCTCGCGCACGTGCCTGAGCGCTTCTGCTTCCTGTGTATGAATCCAGAACAGCTCGGTGATATTCGTCCTGATTGCGAAACAGCAGCGACAGTAATGTCTCACAAAAAGACTTCACACGTGAACATTTGCGAGTTTTTACAAAGCTTTGAAATGCAGCATGGAGTCTGAAATAATTTTACAAACGCGTATTTCAGGCGTGTTTACACTGAATCTTAATTGTAAGATAGTGCTCGCAAGCGATGAAATATTACGCATGATTGTAATTAATTTGTATTAATAACGAATAATTACTTCACGGTGGAATTACGCGCGTTGACCTAGAGGCTGATGGGCCCTCTGGCCTGGAAGCTACTTCGCTCCACAGATGCTTTCTCTGAGAAATACAGAGTGTGAGGGGAAAAAAAAGTTCCCGTGGCGGATCCTTCACTGCGTAGGTCTTAGCTGAGTCTGTGACACTCTGTGACTGGCCGTGTTACCTGTGGGGATGCAGGGGCACTGCTGCGGGCTGAGGCCGGGCACGGAGCCGCAGCACGGGGGCCCTGCCGCGGCGCCCTGGACGTGCAGCTGGCTGTAGTAGTAGCCATTATATCCGATCCTGCTCCCGCTCACGGGCTGCACCGGGGGGGCCACGGGCCCGCACGTGGCTGAATACAGTCCGTTGTAGTCGGCGTAGAGAGAGTCCGTCAGGCCGGCGGACAGCACCACCGGGCCGCTCCGGTGCAGCAGCAGCGGCTCCTTACAGCTCGGCCGCGCGGACAGGATGCTGTCGATGCTGAACATCCCGGCGGGCATCACACCGGTGTGCGGCGGGAACTCTCCGAAAGTGGGAACCAGCTGTGAGTGTCCTGGACTGACGGGATTCCGTGCTCCGGGAGAACGTAAGCTACAACTGCGTCATCGCGGCTCCGGGACTCGTGTGTGCTCTCTCTCTCTGCTGGAGAATACGGACAGGAGGTTTGGGGGAACCGCCTGAGTCCGGGGCTGTTCTTATACACTGCTGACGTCACAGCAACAAGTCTCCTTGCGCTCGTCTTGCTGCGTGAACGCGCCACGGAGCTGTGTATTGAATTAATTCAATTAAGATAATCCAGAGTGTTTGCAGACTTTTAGAAACGTGTCACTGGGCCGCGGGGGCTCTTCCTACAGAGTAATCCGATTATCGCGGTGTCAGCGAGACTTTGTGCAGGACATCACAGCAGCGTTTACAGGCTGCTTCAACGTGCCCCTCAGCACAGATCAAAGTCCTCATAAAACCAGTGCACCGGTCTCCGTGAGCTGTGCCCATCACTCTGGACACTCTGACATCATTACTGACTCAAAGCAAGAAAGTCGCTAAAGCTCGAGCAGTGAGCAGACATGACGGTTATTTTGTTGCTCATTAATATCTATCACTAATGGCCCATTTAGGACTACTTAACAACAAAGAAACCATTAGATTAACAATCTGTGCGCATGAGTGCGGTGAAAGTGTGACCGGGGCTTTACCTGTTACCTCCTCTGCCTTCCTGCATGACTAAATGAAAATGTCACCCTGAAACACGCTGTATTAAAGCTGGGGGTCATCTCATTATCCACCCTCGCTGTTCCGTGGGGAGGAAGTCAGCGCTTTCCTCCATAGTTGTCTTTCTTTCCCCCTGACCGGGCGAAGGTAACGGCCCATTATCGCTTCCATTCAGTGAAGGAAAGGGGAACTTATTAAGTATTTACATGGCTAATCAACATAGACTTAGCGGTCGGGAAACGGGCGCTGGCTGCTGCAGTGGAACGTGGATTCCAGCTCAGACCTTAATGGGACGATGATTGCATTTAACACTCTGCAGGATGTTCGCACATGCTGCTGTCAGGCGGCCAGATAAGCCTGAGCTGTGAAGATACGGAGGTGATTAGCACTGTGTGGCCGCACAGTTTACACACAAGCTCTGTTCTAAGTTTACACTCCTCTTACCTGCAGACCATCCATCAAATTGTTTTTACAGCATTTTAAAAAATGTGGATGAAATACCCCTGTACATGTCAGCCTGTTTCGGAAAACGAAGACACTGCACCTTTTTTTTTTAAAGAAACGTTTATTTTTAACATTTTTGCAATTGTTTGAAATATCGGGTGAAATAAAAAAATCTTTCTTTCTTTTTTCTTTTCTTTTCTTAATTTTAGAGCAATTGAATTTAAGACGATTGATTTATTATCTCTAACCTTCTACTACGAAATTTCCCTGAAAGAGATATTCCGTTGAAACCTCTGTACAGTAACACTGGGATAAGCACGATGGCTTTTCTGTAAGGTAAAAACAAGTCGCGTGAAGAGTAGAAAAAGGCAAATAAAATGCGTTGGTCCTTCAGCGTCATTTTAGACACTGTTTGTGATCACAGATGCATTTTCCTTTCTTTTGTCACGTTGTGTTTGGGCGCTTTTCCGGGGCCGTGTGTGTCTCTCTTCTTTGCTTTGACAGTTTTGCAAAAATCGTGAAAGCTAAGCGCGCTGCTGCCAGCCCTCAGTAGGCTTGTGCCGGCGAGGCTAGGCTGACTCCTGCCGTTCAGCCGCAGCCTGACCTTTAAACTACAACCTGCTGCTCTGAGGACGCTGTTTTACAGATAAGTGCACGGCAGCACTCTGAGCCAACAACCCCAAAACTGCATCTTATGTTATAAAAAAAAATGCGCCTTTTATCCAGAATGAAGCTCTTTCAAAGCTTTTACTTCCGTTTCATCCCGCTGCAGCATGCGTGCATGGGAAATTCGAAGTATGACACTTGATCTGAAATCTATCAGCCATGTAACCAAAACAAAGCGAACCTTAGATAGGAGCCGATGTGGACACGGGGATGTTCACAGGACAAAGACTAAACTTACTCTGTTCTTTATCATGCGTACACGAGCAGTGTGCAGTGTCAGGCCTTTGGTATGACTGTGGTTATTACATATATACAGTATAAGAAGCAAAAGATAATTTTTTTTTCGTTTTTAAAAAATACATAAAATGCATTACTTATTTACATTCCAGATGAAAAAAATTCAAGTGGATATTGATTGATTTGATTGTGACACATTTTGATTTTGTGTGTAGTGGGAAATCAGTGTGACTTTTTTGGGTCTGGAAACACGCTCCCGCGGCTGAAAGCCTTTTCTGTAATACAGTCACACTTTGATTCTAGCTCAGAGGAGACCGGGAGAGAGAGCAAAACAGGACCATGTGCTGTTATTATTTTCACATTTCTTTCTATATTTCTACTTCCAAGTGGCAGTGAAAGCAACGAGTCAAAAGGGATTGCCACAAAACGAAATGTCCATTTGAAATTAAAAGCCGTTGAAAAGCACCGTGAAGGCAGCACTTACAGGTGAATAGAAGCGTCAATCAGGCTGCAGATGGAAGCTGAAGAAGACTCACAAAGCTGCAATAGCAGATGCATCTTTTATATATCAGAGCCCTGATCTTTAAAACCTGCTTAAACAGGGTAAATAAAAACAGACAAACTTGTTAATGCTTCCCTCCAAGAGGTGATAAATATATGGTAAGGCTGAATAATTACATTATCAGATAGATAGATAGATAGATAGATAGATAGATAGATAGATAGATAGATAGATAGATAGATAGATAGATAGATAGATAGATAGATAGATAGATAGATAGATAGATAGATAGATAGATAGATAGAGGAAGTTTGGAGGATGGGTCAGCTTCAGCCGTTTATTGCATTCCTCAAACTGTCCATGTGTTGTTTTTGTCCTGGTTAAGGAAACCACTTGGTCAGCAACAATTTGTGTGGTTTCAAACAGCGTTTTTGAGTGTGGTGTGTGTTAAAGTAGCCACATGAAGGTAAGAAACCCACTGTAGTGTAATAACAAGGTCATCAGTGTTCAGTTCTTGTGGCATATCAGTGTATATTACTGTCATTGCACTGTATATACCGTTACTCTACCATAACTGTATAACTGTATAAATCATAAAATGAAAAATTACTGTAAACAGCATTGCATAAGTGATGTGAATTCAAAGGAAAATGCATAAACAAACCTAAAAAACACACATAGTACCAGCATTAACAAATGAATATTATGGAATGTGTGTGTGTGTGTGTGTGTGTGTGTGTGTGTGATTGAATTTACTTGCATTTTATTTGAAAGGAAACTGAAAACTAGATTAACAGACCTTCAAATTCATCAACTCACAGACACACACACACACACACACACACACACACACACACACACACACACACACATATGTACATGTCAGATCTGTCATGTAGAGTCTGGTTCCTTTTGTTGGATCAGGGATCCACTATGGGACCCATGTGTTTCTAAGAACCACTTGCTAGGTTCAAGGAGGCAGCCCACCCTTCCTCCGTTCATCATTCCCACCACCACCCGATGCAAACCATCTTTTGCTCAAAGCAAACCACAAAGTGCCCGTAACCTGACCACAAATTTAATATCTGCCTCACACATGAAAGGACGCGAATCACAAAATGTCATTTTGTTCAGCACTCATTTTCTTCGCACATGAGCTTCAAGTAAGTTGCACACACAATAATCCTTTCACAAAAAGCCGGCCTACTAGAAAAAAAAAGGTGATGAATGATGCTTCCCGACAATCCAGTCTCCAGACAAATCTGTAATTCACTTTTTGCTTTGTGTTGCATAAATTGAAATCATGTAAAAAAATTTGTCAAACAACGTCACAAATATGAGTTGAAACCATTAAATGGATCCCAACAACCCTGCAGTGCAGAGAGTGCAGTGCATGCAGAGTTTTATACAAAACTGCTCAGACAAAATACCATGTCATTTACATCCCAGCCAAATCCATCCATTCATCCGTCCACTTATCCCAGCTGTCACTGGGCAAAGAGCAGCGGGATGCACAGTGAACAGATCAGCTGTCATTGCAAGGCTAACAGACCATCATTTAGTCTCACATTAATAATTATGCACAACCTAACCTAACCATGTGTGATACACTATCACGTATAAAAAGTGTGATGAGTACATAATTCAATCTAAAAAACCCCAAAATGATTCATAGATAAATATGATGGAAATTTTAATACAGTGTATGATAACGATTAAAAATACAGCCAGGGTTAAGTCCATCTGCATGGGTTTTAAAATGCCTGACTGTGGTGACTCCTAGTGGTAGTGTGACAGTATGATGACTTAGATTTGTAAAAGCAGAGTTAGCCCTTCATTATTCAGCCTGGTGTAATTTCTAAACATTTATGTCATGTTTCTGAATGCATGGTGTTATTTTCAGTGCGGAGTAAATAGATTCAAAAAGTTTTTAAAGGAAAGGAGAGTAAGCAGTGAGTATCTTTGGAGTATTTTAAAAGCATATAGACATAAATTTCGTTGTAATTAGTTATTTTAAGTAGTAACAAATACCTTCAAGATCTTTTATAGGAAAACAATAATATTTTCCTTTCTTAAATTATAATGAAACAGGAGTGGGCTGTATCTCCCCTTCCTAGACTGTAATTACTCATCACTCTTGTAGGCTATATCACAGAGTAGCCCAACCTCCCTAATTACACTGTAGTTAAACATTAAACACTATTTGGGGTGCAGACAGTAACACACTTGAGTTGTGTGGTGGCAAGCTTGCAAAAGGAGGTGCTTTGCTGTCACATTCACAGGACTGGTCACAGCTGTTTTATGAAGTGTTAGCATAACTTATAAATATCTGGACAGACTCTGGCCTTTACCACTTGAATGTACAAATTTCAGGAAAGCCACTCTCAATTGTGTTGTGGGGTCAGTGTGCCTGAAAATACTCACCACAGATATAAAAACAAGAGGTACGGTATAAAAAGTACTCCCATTAAAGATGTCCACACAGTGGAAATTTAAATGTTTAACTTGTTTTTCTAGTCATTTTTTAGCATGTGTTAGAGGTGAAAACAAACAAATTAGTGTTTTGTTTTGTTTTTTGTTTGTTTGAGTGAAAGACACTTTTATAGCATTTAAGTTCATCTCGGGCTTGGATTGATTTTCCTATGAACACTTGTGAACAGTTGGCAGCGGCAAGAGCTCAGGTTTTAGATGCACATGAATATACACAGAATTCAAAGACAGGGTGAATGCAAACATGTCTATTTCCAAAATGGTAACATGGTACCTGCTATTGAGCCCTCGCTTGTGTCCAGTCATTTTCTACTTAAATGGTTTCAATTCAGTGCTAACGTCATGCTGTCAGAGGACAGAAATGGCCTGGCCGCTCTCTTTCAGCAGTCATCAATCATTCATTATAACTAGAATCCATCAACCAATCCCGGTAATTACTGATTACAGGCAGCCAGTCATATGGAGGGATCAAGGAAACACACACTTACACACACACACTGCCATCTGACTTTGTGTCGTGTCAGGAATCAGAAACACATTTGCACATTAGAAGGTCTGAAACATGCGCTCCGACTCCCCCCTCTTTTCAAAGAGGTGCTACTTAACACACTTTGGAATTATAAGAAATTCAAATCAGCTCTACAGGCTGTGGCAGGAACATAATGGAACCTAGAATTATTCTATCAAAACAAGCCAGAAGAGATGCAGCCAGGATGGATTGAACACACTAGAATTTAAACCTCAGGCCTGTCTTAACACAGCACGGCAAAGTAGTTTCAGATGTCTTCCAGTGTTCCACAAGGAATTGTCATGGCAATGTTTGGAAAATGTCACCTACACTTCTATCACATCTGACATTACAATATGCATTTCACTTCATGACGCTTTTCTGTAATCCACAGGTTTCCTCCTATGATCATATGTTGTGTGCAGTTTTATAAAGATTTGCCGAACACAATATATATATATATATATATATATATATATATATATATATATATATATATATATATATATATATATATATATATATATATATATATATATATATTGTGTTCGGCAATATATATATATATATATATATATATATATATATATATATATATATATATATATATATATATATATATATATGCAAAGGATACAATGTTACAACATCCTTTGTATATTTGTTTGTACATTTGCATAAAGGGACAGATGGGTGACAATTTAAAGGAAAAACAACATTTTCTTCTGAAAATGAACATGCTTAGAGCTCTCTCTAGCATGTTGGTCCAGAATCTCTCATATGTGTTCAATTAGGGGTAGATCTGATTTCTGCGAAGGCCATGGTTTGTGATTCACAGCATTTTATACACAATCAGTGAGCCCATATTCCCTATGCATGGAGGGACTGTGATTGTGGGCTCACATTAGGAGGTTGGGTAGGTGGGTGAGCAGTCATAAGGTGGCCATGGCTAATCAGAAGATTAAAACATCAAAGATATAAATTCCCCCAAAAATCTAAACAGACATCAGGAAATATAGCATAACCCAGAACAATATGGCAGTCACAGTGAAGGAGTCTGGTCACAGTTTTAAATAAGTTTTATTCTAATAAGAGTTTGCAACACCCAGCCCTCCCTTTATCCAAACCCCTGTTAGTACCACCTGGATAAAAGTGTTTCATCACTTTGTCCTGAGTTGCAGTGCCCCTTCCTTCTAAAGAGACTAAAAGGAACCAGTCCATCAAAGTGCAAAGGTCAAGTGTTCAGGTTTTATTTTTGATTTGTCGACTGTCTGTAATTAATACACTGATTGTTTTAAACTAATCTCAACATTTTTAAGCCACAACATAAAAAGCAGGAAAATAAAAACTGATCACACACTCTCATTCATAAAGGCAGTATTTTCAGACGAGTGATTATCAGAGATATGGAGACCAAATGAAACAGGACTGAGGTGACATGTTGACATGAAGCAGCTCTGAGGCAGCTGCATTTCACCATGTGTTTCTGCATCCAGTAGCCCTGGTAAACGGCCCAGTCATTGAAAGCATCCAGGGTTGCTTGTAATCAATTGTATCACAGATTACTGGCCTAAGATCTGTGCTTATTGGAAAGTCAAAAAGAAATGGTTAATATCAACTATGCTTTGGAAATTAGGACCTGCACCTGACCTGAGCTGCAAAACGTGGGGAAAGTAAAATATTTAGTCATTTTTAAAATAATAATAATAAATAAACAGTTTTCATTATGAACAAAATCAATGGTGCCCAGATAAAAGTGGCAATAGCTGCTCAGCCAAGTTAAAAAACTGCCTAACTCTCAGCCCTGAAATGGAAAATTGATTGCCCCATTGTTCAGTTCCCTTCAGTTTTATTAATATCACAAATACAACGACTGGCGCTTTATATTGTAAGGTTATAGTTCCATTAGACCAGCTGAATCCCACTATCCTGGGTGAAAGTCTCAGCTCTGAGTTGTGAAAGCACCTTCACACATGACCAACAGAAAATTCTGTGAGAATCAGGTAAACTGATGCAGCATGAGCCACAGCTCCCTGCTGGAAATACTTTGTGTGGATTAGCCACCTGCTAGCTTTGAATTCTCTGTAATATTACCTGCACTATTCTTAAAATTGATGCAAGTACACACCACAAGTATTTTATTACTATAATTACAAAGTACAGGCAAGTTAAAGGCCATTCACTGTTATTTGCATTTTCACGTGCACATCAGTCAGGTAATCTGAGACAAAGAACGAGCTCACATACTTCAGTAACATGTTGAGTTTGAATTAGGAAGTACAGAGATGTAACTTCACCAAATGAACATCTATTATTTTATTCAAGACTCTATACTAAAGGTATAGGCTGCTGTCAACCAGCCCTGTTTTAAGACAGTAACATTCACTCGTCTACTAATTGCAGGATGTGGATTCAGTTTAAGGCTCCACCTCTCTTTATCCTACATTTCATTCATCAGTTGCTTAGTGAATGCTAACCAGCCACAATCTGTCTCCAGTCAGCCGGTGAACTAAGCTGTCTCATGTTCTCTCTAAAAGTAAAATGTCTGTGATGGATTTTAAAGCACAACTTTTCGTGACAAACTCCTTGGTCACTTCTTGGTCCTGTAAGTTTAAAGCACAAAAACAGTGAATGAAGCAGCACATTAAAGCACCTTGGCTGCCGGGTAACAAAAAAATAAATAAAAAAATCAAGTTACTTCTTTGTTTAATGAATAACTGATACTGAGTCAAATAACTGCTCACTGCCTGATAATATGAATGTGTCGGTAAAAGTCAGCATTTTATTTAGTAAATGCTCGCAGAGGTGCAGTTGAGTTTAGGACTGGCCTTGAGAATCTAGCATCCCTTTCTTGGTGCTTCACAGAGCTTCCTCTTCTACTTTCAGATAAATATCAAGTGTGATGGCGTACTAGCAAGACGTAGAACAGCAGGGAAAGGGGAGCACACAGCAGCTCTAAAACAGAACAAGACTGTTGAGATCTGGGATGTTTTTTCCCCAGCCAGCACCTGGCCTGCCTGGGTCCCACCCCTATGTGTAACTCAATCTAAAAGCTTAACCGTGTTGTGCGATAGAGGTCGCCCATTAATCCGGTACAGGTGCTTAACAGCCAGGTTCCACATTGCAGCAGGAAAAAATCTGGTACACGTTTGGATTCATTTTTGGACACATTGTAATTTGTTTTTGTTCTTTTCCATGGCTGCTTGGCAAAGCTTGCATATTTTCCTTAAGACACGGAAAATGGGTGAAAACCATAGCGCAATGTTTCAGCAAATGAACTAAGTCAGGTAGCAGAAAATAAGGATATTATTATCAACAAATTGATGTAACTCCCTTTAAAACCTCGAGGTCTGCCGAGGAACTGATATGAAATGATACCCTCCTTATACTTCCAGGTCTAGTTGCCCCTGGAAATTAAATCTGATTTAAAACAGGGCCACTATTGTGATTTACAAATAATTTGACACAGCAGCTAAAAGTCTTTAATATCCACTGATGACAGAATGGAATTAGCCACATATTTCCCTCAAAACTTTCAATTTTCTTAGTCACTGTGTAAGCCTGGGCCTTAATCCCATCTTTATATGGCTAGAGTATTAACCTTGGTCAAAAACGCTCACACAGGTTGCCAGCCCGCTTCAAGGACCACAAAGTGTTTACCAGCCTCAACGTAGCCTTTGTTGGGCAGCTAAGGAGGGGCTTGGGTTGGTGCTGCCTGCCAGCATGAAGGGTTATTCAGGAGCCTGAGAATCAATCCAGTATTATAGTTAAGCTATGTCATAATTACCATCATTAGGGGTAACTGGAGCGTGGAGATGACCAGCCTCATAAACCCGAAGCTAATGCTGCATGTTCCTTGAGATGTTTGTCATACACATAATTCAATAATCCTGGAAATACATATTAACATTCCCATGCAGCTGAAAACTGTCAGAGCCTTGCCCTGCAGTGCTTGAAATCTGTACTCTGTCTCCCAGGAGTTTACAAGGTCAATTTCCATATTTCCTAACTTCCTTTCCAAGCACAGTCTTAGGGAGGAAAAGAGGCTTTCACTGCAGAAATCTGTGTAAAATTCAATTACTAACTTGGTTTTGGGAATAATTCCAATAACCACTATAATAATGCATTTTAAATATGTAGACAAATGTTGTTTTAGGAAGAGAAAACACACAAAAGATACAGTTCTCTGCAGATATTCATGTACTGTAACGGGAATATGGGCATTTAACAGATCTTATTAGCAAGTGGTGGAGTCTGTGTCTGATGGATGGAATTCACTGCTATGTCTCCCCTGTTTAAAACACTTCATGCCTAAAATCAACATAACATTTCATTACAGCAAGCATATCTGTTGCAATAAACAATGCCTGGTAATGCTTTAAAACTTTTACTCAACCTTAAACTGCACTCTCTTAAGATATACCCCTCCCAGTATATTGTTCTTGGCACACAACTGCTGCAGATTTCTATTGCAGGTTTGTAATTCAATAAGAAGATAGCCTCGAAGCAATTCACTGGGTTATGTTATGCTTAATGTAATAGGGTTTTTTTATATGCATTTATGGGAAAAACCTGTAAGATATACAGATACATTTAAACTGAGAAAAAGCAGCACAGTGTTGCAAATGTTTTCTCAAAGGAAACTTGATATGTGTAATGCCTGTAAATCATAAATGAGTGCTTCATACAGTTCTCAATGAAATATTCACATGCTATCGCTATTGTGCATGGCTTCAGACATAACTTTAAATACAAGTTGTTCCTCAACTCTCTTGATTCTTTCTAACACCTGTTTCAGCGTGAACGATGTCTTGTGTTTTTCATGAAAATCCAAAGGATGTGCTGCTCATGCTCAAGTCCCAAGCCTGTTTGCAATTCCTGTGTCAGAAAAAACTAGCTAACTGTAGCTTAGAAGTGGAGTCCACTAACAAACTAATGAATGATATAGCTTGGGGACAAGTCATTCAAGCGGTGTTTCTTTTGCCTGATGCATGCCTTTTTACATGGATGATTACCTGCTTTAACGCACATCGAAATATTGTTTGGAGTCAGCTTATTCACTGAAAATATCAAAGCTGATCTCATAACTTTGTTGTCCATTTTGTCAATTAATTTGTCTTTTAGAATAGAATAGAAAACTTTATTTGTCAATTTCTTCAAATGTACTTGCCATACAAAGGAATTGAAATTACGTTTCACACTGTCCCATGCGTAGACATTGACAACAATAAAGTGCAGATGCACAACAAAAAACAGCCCTAACAATAAGGTAATATTAAATAGGTAACAGGATAGACAAGACCTAAAAAATAAATAAATAAAATAAAGTGTTCCAACAGTGTTCCCTTACAAACTAGCAATTACAAGTTGCAGCTTAAAGGGGGTTCTTCCTTCCCATTGTCATTAAGTGCAGCTTATCTGGTTGTTCGGGTTTTTCTCTCCTTACAATGTTAAGCATTTTGAGGTGACTGCTGTTGTGAATAGGTTCTATATTTAAAATGTCTGAACTGAAATTAAGTCAATTAAAACGGTATAAACTCAAGAATCGTTGATTTTGGCCAGTGTGTAACCATATAATGCCAAAAGCAAAGATGTATGAGTACCATTTGTTGTCCACAGAAATAGCCAACATGCTAGGCAGTTGTAACTTTGCTACACCTTGAATATGAACCTTATTATAAAAATCGAAATGTGTTACATAGAGCTCCTCTAACTACTGCTATTTTTAACCTCCTAGGACCAAGCGTCCACATATATGAACATCACATTTTAGGGTTGTCTAGACCAAAATACTAAATTTTGCTCTACAACGGCCTGATCATCAAATGGCAAACCACCGGACTGAGAAACAGCTTCATTCCTGAAGCTGTGAGACTTTCTGAATACATAAATGGAGAAGAACTGCTATTGTAGCACCTTAATCACTACTGACACTTACTGACACTGTCACTTTATCAATGCTGGTCAACATGCCCTTTGCTGCTAAAGTATTTATTTACACCTACATTTATACCTACACTCTATACCCATACTCCACAAAACTAAACCCAACTATTTATTTATTACTTTATACAAAAAAAAATAAAAAATAAAAAGTGTTTCTTCATTATTTTGTTTTTTTATAACTCCGGGACAATGTGTGTACATAACTGCGTTCCATCTCATGTTAACATGTGATGCAAATGACAATAAAGCTCCTTGAATCCTTGAATCCTTGATATCCACTTACGAGGACATTATACTGCCACTGTTCTATCGGAATTTAAAGCAAATGTCCTCATATGTGGATCTCATTTTTCTCAGAAACAAAAATCAGGTAAAAAAAAAAAAATCACTTAATTCTTTGTTTTTACATTCATCAGGTCCCAATCAGCCCAAACAGCAAAGAAAAATTAAAAATGCATGCCATGAAAGAGTTCGGGTCTGAGGAGGTTAAAGGTGCTCTGTGGAATTTGTGTTTGCAAAAAACAGATAAAATGTGATTACAAAGTTCAAAAGCAACACCTGATTTCAAAATTTGCCAGATCTCAAAGATTTTGTTACATTAGACTCCGCCTCACAGTCTGACCCTGGGGACAAATGCGCAGTGCTCCCAGTGTCTAGTGGCTGCCTGTATTTGGACACTTTGTACTCTTCTACTGCAAAATGCTGGTCTCCTCAACAATAACGATCTTGGACATGAAAACTACATTAGTTTGAAACTGAGCTCTTCTCTGTGTAAATCTGAGGTGAAATCACATTATTAAAATGGGAATATTACAGGAAAATATTCAAAGGGCAATCTTAAAAATAGATGCAGATGCTTGTAACATGCATTTGGTAAATGGACTGGTTCTTATACAGCGCTTTTTTACTTCAACTGAGTACTTTGCACAGTGCGTAAAGTGCTTTCACACTAGCACGTTTTTCTATGCTCTTTTTCTTTAAGTGCTTAGTATCTAACAATCACACTGCGATGGATGCATCGGAGAGCAACTTGGAATTAGTATCTTTGGCATGCCGACTGGCGTAACCAAGGATTGAACCACTAACCCTCTGATTAGATGACTTGTTCTACCTCTTGAGCTGCAGTCACCCCCATTAATCCCAGAAATAGCTACAGTGGTTAATTTTGGTAAAATAGCATCTTTTTGATAGGCTGGATGAACTTCATCAAACCAGAAAAGTAAAGCGCAAATGCCATGTTAGTAAGTGTGTCTCACAAGACAAACCTATGGAGTGTATTATGCCTGAACATTGAATGCCCTGATTTAGTTTGCAGTTGGATTTAAAGAAAGAAAACACTCAGAATGTTTGACATTCCTGCTTTTGAGCGTGTTAAAGGGAAGGCCTGCGCATAAATCTCTGGTAGTTTAACCCTTCTACTTCTGTTTACACCTGCAGCAGAATACACATCCACCCAGTCAGAGGGATTAGCCAGGAATTTGGCCAGCTAATTGGGTCTTGATTTTCCAAAGAGAAAGCGAAAATAGCTCCTGGCATGGTTCAGCCTGAGAGAGGAGAGACGAGGTAACAAGGTATGTTTGAACTTTATTTGCCTTAATTTCCTCTGCAAAGAAAGAGACAGGAGATTAATGAAATATCCCCAAATCCATCTTGTTTTATTTCTATTAAATCAGCAGTGAAACTGAACCATTCTGCCCAGGCGCAGTGTAGCGAGAACTCTGGGATAAAGTTCCCTCATGTTGCTAAAGAGATGTGGGCTGCTTTCTGCTGCTGAGCAATGATATTCTAAAAATTCAGTTGTTGCTATAGTCCATATCAAGTTGCACTTTGATTCTTTCAAAGACTTAAAGTTAAGTGGTTCTTAAAACATTTGGGATTAATAAGACTGCTTTTTTGCTCTTTCACTCAAACTGAATTTTTCAAAAAAAGAATTTTACTAAACACAGCATTCTTTGATTTTGGGTTTCTGTGTACAATCGGAATGAACCATTGTTTTACAGACAGATGTACCAAGTAGGTCACATGTCAATACAAATACAAACGGCATCTCCTGAGGAATTACTGAAAAACACTTAGATAAGACAACTGACTTAAACCCCATGGCATCACCTAATCCCATGTCAGTTAGAATGGACTTATTAGCAGCCTGTAATTACTTACAACAGAGAAGGCTGCAGAACAGAAAACATTAGTGTGTACATGTTTAGACATCTTTGTGAGGACAGAAAATTGGCATGCTACTATACTTATGGGGACCAACAGTCATTCACTGGGACAAAATGCCTCAAAATGTGGTTTGGGTGCCATGGTTACAGTTAGGTTATGGTTAGGTTTAGGCTGAGGGTTAGGATTAGGCATTCATTTTTGATTGTTAGGGTAAGCAGCTAGGGAAAGCATTATGTCAACTAGATTACCTCTCTAAGATATGAAAACGTGTGTGTGTCTGTGTGAGTCTGTGTAATGTGCTACATTTTTGGTGGCTGTAGCTCAGGTGGCAGAGCAGGTCAGCCACTAATCAGAAGGTCGGTGGTTCGATCCCAGGCTGCCTCCTGGCTGCATGTCAAATATCCTTGGGCAAGATACTAACCCCATGTTTGCCTACTGGTGGTGGTCAGAGGGCCCGGTGGCGCCTGTGTCCGGCAGCCTCGCCTCTGTCAGTGCGCCCCAGGGCAGCTGTGGCTACAATGTAGCTGCCATCACCAGTGTGTGTGAATGGGTGAATGACTGAATGTAGTGTAAAGCGCTTTGGGGTCCTATGGACTAGAAAAGCGCTATACAAATGCAGGCCATTTACCATTTTGTATTTTGGAAATAATGGTGTGCCACCCAGTCTCACCACTAAGCCATGTTTCCCACTTTTTGTCCTGGGAAAGTGCAATTTCCCAAATGATGGACCTAAAGTGAATAAACTGATTATATAATGGAATTATATTAATTATTGTGGAAAATTGCCATGAGCTAAAATACTTTAGTGTAATTTTATTTAATTAGCACCAAGCACCAGCGATAACATAGCATTTCATGATGGTGGGGAAGAAGAATTTTCTTAACAGTAAGAGACCTACAACAGGACCAGGTTCAGGGGGTCCAGCTGGGGACTGAGGGGAAAGAGACAAGAGAAAAGACAGAGCCATAAACAACAAACCAGGCTTACCACAAACTAGACTAAAATAGACTAAAGTCAATCCATCCACAAACATATCCTGATTCCTGTGTTAAAAACACAATAAGATCCTCTAAAGGTTTTGCATCTTGGGGGATGCTGCTGTTGTGGAAACATAGCTTTTAAAGTGCATTTTTTGCCACCTGCTCAAACGTGGTCAATTATGGTGTAAAATAGTAGTGCAATATAGTGCAATTTAATGCTGTCTGAAACAGACCCTCCTCCCCCCATATGATACGTGAAAGAAGGGGCGTGGCAAAGCTATTTAACTTACTAACTAGCATCTCAGACAGTTGAATTGCTATTATTTAGTTTGGAGTATTTTACTTTTAGTCTAGGCTTTTTTCCTGAGTCTTTTATATTAATTTTTTATTTTAAAAAATACATACCTTTTTTCTTAAAACATGGGATTCATGTTGCTTCCTGTGCCTTATTAATCTAGGAAACATTTAATACAGGAGAGTAATGAAACATGTTTTGCTCTAAAAACCCAAAAGATCATCTCAACTTAAAGAAGAGAATGATCAAAACCTGATATATTCTGATATTCACTGGATGGTTTCCTAACAGGAAAAGTCCTGTTTCACCAAATGCATCTCATTAGTATGTTTTACCCTATAAATTTACCCTATATTTTTGCTGTCAGTATTGCAAATATTCAAATTAAATCATTTGGTTAAATAAGGTGTGTGTCTGTGAATAATATAGTTATAATAATAATAATAATAATAATAATAATAATAATAATAATAATACATTTTATTTGAGGGCGCCTTTCAGAAACCCAAGGTCACCTTACAAAAAACACAATTAATAAAAGGAAAAGTAGTCATAAAATACATAAAATAAGTTAAAATTACAAAACAGAGCGTGACAACAGATAAGATCAGCATTAAAGCGAATAAGCCAGTTTAAACAGGTGGAGAGTTCCAGAGCCGGGGAGCAGAGCGACTGAAAGCTCTGTTCCCCACAGTAATAAGGTGTGAGGATGGAACAGTAACATGAATAGTAGATGATGATCTGAGAGGGCGGGAAACAGTGGTGATATGGAGCAGGTCACACAAATATGAAGGAGCAGATTTATGGATACACTTGTATGTAAGA
Organism: Mchenga conophoros; assembly: GCF_057382185.1. Lineage (NCBI taxonomy): Eukaryota > Metazoa > Chordata > Actinopteri > Cichliformes > Cichlidae > Mchenga > Mchenga conophoros. Next base: position 2,485,750 of record NC_140544.1, on the reverse strand, counting down.
AGTAAGATTTTAAAATTTATCCTGGCTTCTATGGGCAACCAGTGAAGCTGCTGAAGAACTGGGGTAATATGAGCACTTAACGGAGTTCATGTTATGACCCGAGCTGGAGAATTTTGAAGAAGTTGGAGTTTATGAAGGGACCTTTTAGGGAGACCAAATAGGAGGGAATTACAGTAATCAATATGGGATGTAATAAGACTATGGACAAGGATGGCAGCAGCATGGGGAGTAAGGAAGGGACGGAGTCGGTTAATATTACGTAAATGGAAGTAAGTAGACCGGGTTATGTAATTAATGTGAGACTGGAATGAAAGAGTATTATCAAGTATGACACCCAAAGTTATGTTTAAATGCATACAATCAAATGCTCTGTGGGAATAGATGGGAATAGTGACTGGTAGTATAAATTTGTATTCTCATTATGAGTAGAAAAGCATTATGTACTGTAGTCCAGTCAGCGTTTACCAAAGTGCGTGGTTATGTGAGATGTAAATCATCACTGAAGTGTTAATTGTGACAAAATTAGAGAAAAGATGAGAATTCATGAAGACTATGAGTCTTTGACAGCTGCTCAAACTGAGGGCAAGAAGGGGAAAAAGTAATTCTACACATTGTGTTTCTGTGTAGGTGGCATGTGGGAGAATCGTGGGTAGCAAATTGCCCATCAGATTGAGGACAGTTAGATGAGCAGACAGATGGCACAGTCAGAATATGTGGCTTTTAAAACCCCATAAACCTGCTGAGCTGCAGGCCTAAAACTCAGCGCCTTGAGTGTGAACTGACAGTTGCCATCTATCTTTGACAGTTATTGGTTTCAAGTATATCTGTACTTGCAAAGACCTCAGGTAGCCTCAATTTTCTCTTCTTCCAATTCTTGGCATAACACTTAATTCTTATAGGTAAGGATAATTCAAAGCAGGCTCACACTGATACCACCACCATCAGCCCTGCTCCTCCACCTTAAACTCTGCACTCTGTCATTTCGAACAATAATAAACAAGCCTAGAGGGGAGCAAAAAAACTGCTGAAATCTGTTACAAGGGAACAGTGTGGTTATGTAGTGGGGAATGTTTGGGGGGTGGGGTGGTACTTTAACATCAGTGTAATTCCAAATGCCATCCTGAGTTAGGCCAGGCTTGCCACATATACTTATCTGATCCTTACGGGTGGTCTTACCAGTGCCGCCATGAGAGTCTAAACCTCACTGATCTAGATGTCTTCCCAGCGCTGACGAGCTTCCTGTGTGGATTTAGAAAGAGCTTGGAATGACTGGAATGATCGAAAAGGAAGGGAAGGGAAATATATGTGGTTTTGGGCTGGAAGGTATATACTTCTTTTTTCTTTCTTTCTTTTTTTAAAGAAAAAGCTGCTATTTTTATTTTGCTTTTTTTCTGAGTTCAGTATTTTGGGGGGCTTTTTTTTTTTTCAAATTGATAACCACAAACATAAAATGTCAGGAGATTTTCTGGCACTGGATATAAACCAGGTGTATACAGCCAGTATATAGTATATAGTATATTATTTTATTCTATTCTGTACAGCTGTGTACTGTATTTATTCTTATTGTATTCTAATTTTTGCGTCATAACTTTTGCACTGTCCACTTCCTGCTGTGACAAAACAAATTTCCCACGTGTGGGACTAATAAAGGTTATCTTATCTTATCTTATCTTAAACGAACCCACAGAGGGCTGAGTGTAGTCACACGAGCAACACAATGAAAGGCATTGGACTGATGGCAAAATAAGTGTAGAGCTTGTGAAGTAGTGAAATTAAAAGGAATACTACTTACAAAAAAGAAGTCACAATCACACACATACAGTATGCCTCAAAAAACCTTGAATTTCATAAAAAGTTCAATGTTCACGCAGTTAAGAACGTGAAATTTGAATGTATTTACACAGACAAACTGTAAAACACACTGTGATTTTTCAAGACTTCTTTTTGTATTTTGAGTTGTACAGTTGGCCCACAACTTAGAAAAATCTCATATTAATAGTGTATCTCAAAGCGTGAGAAAATCTCTATTCAGACAGATTAGTTCTATTTTTCTCTCAGTGTAGATCAGTACATACTTAGACATGTCCAAATTATGATTATAAACATAGAGGGTGAACCAGGAAGGTAAAAGATTGTCTGTTCAAAGAATACTATATTGAAACTTAGTAATGGGCAGTTTACTGGAATGTGAAAGTGTGATAGAAAAGTCCCTCACAAGCAGAACTGTGGCCAATGTCAAAGGAAAGGAACTACAACTGTCTCATAAGGACTTTCCTACACAGTAAAAGGGCTGGTTCTTATATTGTGCTTTTCTACTTTATCTGAGCACTCAAAGCGCTTTATACAACTAATTCACCCAATCACACAAGCACTTTTTCTAAACTGTTTAGTGCTTACTGTCTAACATTAATACACATTCACATGGGGTTAGTATCTTGCCCAAGAATATCTGGCATGCTGACTGGTGGAGCCTGGGATCGAACCACCAACCTTCCGGTTTGTAGCTGCTCTACCACCTGAGCTACAGCTGGTGGTAGTTCTGTTTACATTATACATGCTCCCTCTAGGCAGTATTATTTGAAGGAAGAGTACATAATTTTACAGCTACCTAGGCCCCCAACAACATTGTGAGAAATATTGGAGTCATTTTTGACCAGGACCCTAGACTTACAATACATACTATTAACATAGTTTTTTTTTTACAGTGTTTAATTACCATTTAACAAAAAACGTAATTTCTTAATTTCTATACCAAAATTGCCATTCCAGATCGTTCTGTCCCACCATTTATAGCACACCTGAGTGCTATAAATGGTGCATAAATTACTGACTCTTTCACTTTGTTTATGTATTATTGCTCCATTTAGGCTCAAAGTGGTTTTATGTTTGAAGGCTTGCAATCAAATAAATATGTGTTGGGGTTAGGTTAACATAATGAACCTGTTTTGAAAATGTAAGGAGTAAAAAGTACAGACATTTTTGTTACAAAGTACGTGGTGCAGAGTTTAGGACTTCGGCATAGAGATTAGCGCTGTTGTTTCACAGTAAGAAGTTCCTGAGTTCTACTCCACCATCTCGTCATGTCCTTTCTGTGCAGAGTTCTACACTTCTCTCCAAGTACTCCCCCTAAAGACATGACAAGACTAGATTAGTGGGTTATCACATAGGTGTGAGTGGTGTGAATGGTTTCCCAGAGGGAAATTGAGTTGTCATAGCAGCGAATATACAACAAACAGCACTCATATAAAAAAAAGTGAGAAACAGAGATACTGAAATATAAGTATAAATATTAAAGGACAAGTATGTGTGCAAATATATATTTGACCGCACTGGAGGGCCAGAGTCTCTGTACCAAGAGTGATAGCCAGCTTTGTGGTGTCAACGCAGGCCCCCCAGCGGGTCAGCAGATCAAGGCCGATGATGCACTGGTCCTGAATGTCAGCAAGCCAGAAGTCGTGCACCAGCTCCAGATCCTTCACTCGGATCCGCAACGGTTTCTTCCCCTGCATGTCAGTTCTCTCCCCCGTCACCGTCATCAGTTGGGTGAAATGCATATACTATTATATATTGTACATATATTTATTAGTTTCAGATGTAGCCATTCTTGTATTTTGCTTGTTTACATTATTGTATTTGCACAACTCTGTTGCTTGTGAAGCTCGCACACAAGAATTTCACTCACATGTGCTGTACCAATGTACCTGCACATGTGATGTGACAATAAAAGTGATTTGATTTGATTTGATTTGGTGGGCGACCAACCCATCACAAGCGGCCCGGACGTTCCAGGGAGCACACCAGGTCGTATTAGGAAATGGTAGACCCCGTGTCCACCAGGGACCGGCAGGGCTGGTCCTCAACACAGCAGCTCAGGTAGAGTCCCTTGAGGTGCCGGACTAGGCCCACCACCGTGCATCGTTCTTTCAGGGGGGGCAGGAAGCTGGAGCGGTGGTCCCCTCGCTACACCACTCCCCCTCTCGTTTCCCTGAGGCCACATAGTTCTGGTCTTTGGGGCAGGTGCCAGGCAGTCGCGCGCCACATGGCCAGGCTCATCGTACTGGTAGCAGCGGTCGGTCTGTCGACGGGGACGCCTCCAGAGCACCGGGCTGCAGCTGGCATATCTCTGCGACCTCCCCCTCCCTGTCGCAGTCTGCGGCTCTAATTTGGGGGTAGTTTGGGAGGGTCACCTGCTGGTTAGGTCGCGAGGCGAGCACCAGCTCGGCCCTTTCAGCCTCAAGGAGCGCCTCACGGAGAGTTCGAGGCATGGCCAGCCAGATGTGTTGGCGCAGTCGCTCTGGAAAGAGTCCTCGCAGAAAAGCATGCAGGCTAAACTCCTCACGGGCTGCTGCTGGGAACTCTGGGTAGCCACGACGAGCATATAGCAACACATCAGCTGCAAAGGTGCCCAGCCTCTCCCCTGCCCGATGGCTCCGGTTGGTCAGCTGCTCCCTGCTCTGATCAGTGGAGTGCCGCTGCCCAAATCGCCTCTTGAGTGCCATGGTGAGGGCCTGGAGCTCATGCTGCTCTGCCAGGGCTAGGTCAAGCAGTACCTGCAGTGCATGTCCTTCCAATGCTGGCGCTAGGAGCGTAGCAGCCTCTTTGTCGTTCCAGCCACTATGCCTTGCTGCTAGCCAGACTTGTGAGAGGTAGCGTTGTTAGCCTGCTGTATTTCGGTACCTTAGCTGGCGTTGTAGGCATCACTGCTCACTGTTTGGGGCTCGGCGTGTCAGTCAACAGAGGCAGCCCATGAAGCATTGTCCTAGCCTCTGTCGCGACGGGCTGCTGCCGCGGTGCGCTCGCGCCGTCGGGACCCGTCGGGGGACTTACACAGCCGGTCGCTTCCTCTCTCTTCAATCGCCAGCTCCCCAAGCAGCGAATGCTCTCCTGGACGGCTTGCTCCAGCCACTGAATGTCTCTCTGCATTGCGGCGAGGGTGAGCTATCCCACTTCTGACACCAAAGTGGCGAGCTCAGACAAGGAGGAGACAGAGGTATCATTTGGTCTTGCTTCCCGCAGAGTTAGCCAGGGAGCACAACCGTTTATTAGCATTCAACAGAAAACACACACCACTAACTCCAGTGCTCGGCGTAGCACTAGCATAACAACAAAAAGGCGCTCTCTTCACCCAGAAACACACAGTCGCAGAGAGAGCGTCACCTGTAACCATGGCAACATAACGCTGCCGCCTGGAACAACAGAACATAGCTGTCAAACCCCAAACAGCCCTGACCCGCTACAATATATTGTGGTGTACAAAAGTGACAGGGTGAAATGAGGTGTGATTAATTCTGTTCAATATCTGTGGACCTGACCCAAGTGGAGGAATTAAAGAGTCTGATAGCAGTGGGAAGGGATGACCTCCTTAACTGTCATGGACTGGAGACTCGAGCATGGTGTGACAAATCTTGTAAATAGTTCAATTTTCAAGAACTATTTACAAGGTTTATTTATCAAACAAAACTCAAAACAGGACATAGATTATAACAGGGAACGAGGTAAGGAGCTGTGGGAAAACCGGGAATGGGGAACGTTCGGGCACTGGGAACACAAGGGGAGCATGGAATGAGGAATTCTGGAACAGAGGAAAGAAGTGTTATTGGACAGGGAAATGAGAGAGTCGCCAGAGGTGACTAAGTATTGCAGGGTTGATGTGTTTACTTGCAGGTGCAGACCGGTTAGTACAGGAGGGGGGTTGCTGTGAGAGTGACCTGAGGAGGAGGAGTATGTGAACCGGGGTGGTCCAGGTTCCAGGTGATCCAGAGGAAAGGAGAAATCTGAAGGAGGAACGAAGGGCAGGAAGGCAGGCCAAGAAGCGAGGTGAGCATGAAACTTTTAGTTTGCAGGGCAACCAGTAAAGTAAAGAGGAACAGGATCAGCGCTGCTGTGGAGCACAACTGGAGACGGATCTGAGGAGACTGGGGACAGGAAAACAGCGTTAACCACAAGATGGGCCAGCATTAGGACCACATGAGTTGCTGGAAGCTCCATCCCAGAGGACGGACAACTGGAGCTCCCATCACGACCAGAGAAACCATCCAGACACTCCCACGGCACATGACAGTACCCCCACCCCCCAAGGGTGGCCTCCAAGGGTTGGGAGGCTGTGGTTCAGGTGGTAGAGCAGATCAGCTACTGATTGGAAGGTTGGTGGTTTGATCCTTGGCTTCCCCAGTCTGTATGCCAAATATCCTTGGACAAGATATTAACCCCAAGTTAACCTCCGATGTGTTCATGTTGTGAATGAGGCATGTTGTATACAGTGCTTTGAGTACTCCGGCAGAGTAGAAAAGCACTTTATAAGAATCAGTCCATTTATCATCCAGGCATGCGAAGAGAAATGTAATAATCAGAAATTAGAGATGGGTCCAGGATGACAGACCAGGGGACCCGGAGGAATGCTCCTCCAGGTTGCATTCCTCCCAGTTCACCAGATACTGGTTACCACGACCGCGGTGGCGAGGGGTGAGTGTATTGTGTGCGTATTCAACCCAAGGCAGCTGGCAAGTGGTGGGTTTCTTTGATGAAGCATAGATTTGGGGACCAGGTTCTTCCTGCAGTCCTTGGTGAATGGCCTCCTCAACCTCCCAGGTGAAAGAGCCGGTCCTGCAGGTAGGGGGAAGGTTGCTGGATCCTGAGGTTCCAAGTCAGGGGAGGACTGATGAGACAGTGTGTTGAGGTTAATATTTCTGGAGCCAGGGCCATAGGAAACGGAAAAGTTGAAACGAGCAAAAAGTAGGGATCACCGAGCTTGGGGAAAATTGAACCTTTTAGCTGATTTGAGATATGTTAGATTCTTGTGATCAGTCCATATAAGAAAGGGGTGTTCAGCTTGCTCCAACCAGTGGTGCCATTCCTCCAGGGACAGTTTTATGGCCAGTAGCTCTTTATCCCCCACATCATAATCCTTTTTAGTGGGGGGAGAACCATCGGGAGAATTAGGCACATGGCTGGAGCTTATTTTGAACCTTTTGAGATAGTATGGCCCCCACACCCACATTAGAGGTGTTGACTTTTACTATGAATTGTTTATTAGTGTCTGTGTGAGCCTGGAGCAGGGCTGTAGTAAGAGCAGTTTAAGTTTAGTGAAGGCTGAGTGGGCTTCAGGAGACCAGACAAAAGGTACTTTAGTGGACTTGAGATGAGTAAGGGGTGCGGCTACCTAGCTGTAGTTTCTGATAAAGCATCTGTAGAAGTTTGCAAAACCCAGTAGACATTGCAATTGCTTACATGAGACGGGGGTCGGCCATTCATCCACTGTCTTGATCTTCACGGGGTCCGTCTTCATCTGCCCTCCCGCCAGAATGTAACGCAGGAATGAGACTGAAGGGGAGTGGAATTTGCAGAAGAAGGCACATGGATAAAGATTACCGTTCCTTTGTTGCGAAAGTACAGCTCCTACTTCAGAGTCGGAGGCGTCCACTTCAACCACGAATTGCAGGGTGAGGTCCGGTTGTGATAGAATGGGTGCTGAGGCAAACCGCTCCTTAAGGCAACTGAGTGTCTCTACCACACAGTATTGACAAATTAATCAAATTTATTAATTCCTGCATTGTCAGGAACTTGAAACAGGCACAGTTTTTCAGGGATAGGCCTTTGACATTTGAAGTTTTGACATGTAACAGAAGGAAAAGCAAAAGTGAAATGGAACAAAGAATTGAGTTTTGAGTTTACTGCCAGTTCATAATTTCTTCTTGGTTTTGAGAAGGGATGTATGCTCTAGGTTTTCTGTTAATAGTGTTTGTATTTCCTTGTGTTTAGAAGTTTCATCTTCTATTGCCTCTATTGGTCCCAATTTTGTTGTGCCTGTAGTCTTTTGTTGCTTATAGATGATTTTTGGTTTAGCACACTTTTGCCGTTCCTACTTTGTTCACACCCGGTCTTGTCTCCATGGTTGTCTTCTGTCTCTCAATGTTTTGTTTCTATCTTTGACTCTGTCATCTGTTTAGTTACTTCCTCTCTTACATTTGTGGTCTTTTGTTTCTTGGACTTTTGTATCTAGTTTAGCTCCCTTTGTGTTATTATCCCAGATTTTGTTTGTTTTCTGTGTTTCTTGGTGTCCCAGCCTCATTTCGTTTAACTCTCAATTAATGTTATACCAGGGAGTCAAGCACTTCTGATTTGAGGCTTTTTTTTTTCAGATAAGAACAGTATCCTGGGGGGTATGCAGTGAGGTTGTAAAACTATTAACGAGATAATCGAATTCTGTGGAGTTCAGTTTAGATAGCTGTTCTGTACTGTTTAAGTAACTTAGGGGAGTAATAGTGGAGGTATTATGTATTTAAGTTTAGTAATAGCACTTTCTAAATGAGGTACAGTAGTAAGGAAAAACTCCCTTTAAACAGGAAGAAACATCCAGCAGAACCAGGCTCGGGGGGGGGGTAGCCATCTGTCATTGCTGGCTGGGGATGACTTAAGATTTAAGGATTTATCCTTACAGTATCTGTTAGGTTGAAATTGTTAAATGTTGTCATTGTGTTACTTAAGTTTGTAAGTCTTGGTTCAAACTGTATGATCAAAGACATTCCTTTGTTTTTGACCCCCTCCCAAACCTGTTGAATGGTGGGGGAGGCTGCAGTGTTTTATTATAGGCACATCCTATGTGAAGGTTCTGTTTTCTTGTTTAGTGAGGATGTTTTACTTCCTGCCATTTATGACCTCACCTGTGCTTGTGTATGGTGAGACCGTTAGAGGGGTTAAGCCATATACAGGGTGGGGGAGATTACCCTTTGGTGAGCAGGAGGTCACACAAATGCACCCCCAAACACAAACACACACACACTCACTCACGTGCACATGAATACACACACACACACACACACACACACACACACACACACACACACACACACACTCTCGCACATGCATACACACACACACACACTCTCGCACATGAATACACACACACACACACTCACTCACGTGCACATGAATACACACACACACACACAAACACACACACATTCTCGCACATGCATACACACACACACACACGCAGTGTGTTGGGAAGCATTTGAGTAACAAAGTGTTGCAGGTTACCTTTGTGGTGGCCATCTTGTTTTCCCAGTAAAGAGGAAGCCTGCCTCAATTGCAGCTCTTCTATAGGCCAGTCTGTATTAAGGTGTGTCTTTAGAGTATTTAAAGGGAGCAGGAAATGGATTGGGAGCCATTTTGAAAAGTTACTGTCTGCATGTGTATGATGTTGGCAAGAGATAATAAAACAATTACTTTAATTAAGATAGAGTGAAGTCTGATGTTTCCCTCACCACCCCTCACTGCGTAACACAGTGTTTTAACCTTTTGTGACCATAGGGGTTTTTTTTACAATGGGTGGTGCTTGTATTCACTGTAATCAATGAAGACTGTTTATTTGAAGTTGGCTAGGAAACAGGTGAGGAGCGTTCAGCTCCAAGAGCCTGGTTCCGACCAGCCTCCCTTGCTAGCAAGTAAAACCTGGTTCCATCATTGTCTTGCTTCCTTCATGAGGAACAGACCCAACAGTATCTACAGTCATATACACTGACACTGTAACACTTATCAATGAAATTATCAACCTCCGTGGGAGTAGAGTTTGTCTGTTTTTGAGTTTTGTGTGTAGTTCATTATTAGAAATGTAAACGTTCTTTAGAAGTGGTCAGGCAAAAAAGGGTTTTCAGGTAATACAGTAAAATTTTCAGTTTCAGTGCAAAATCTAGAGTCTGATTAAAGTGGTGGGTAGGGTCATAGATAACAACAGATAAAACAGCTTTTTAAGTTTTCCAGTTACCCATGTATGAGAGTCAGGATTTCAGATTAATTAAGACTCAGTCTGGGTCTTTGGTTGATTACTACACTGGAGTGAAAGACTGCTGCCACTCCCCCTCCTCAGCCAGTATTTGGAGAATTCTGACAGTTAGTGTAAGTTGGGAGTGCTGATTAATTTAAACTAATAGATTGCTGCTGCTTTAACTTTTTGACTTGTTAGTGCAGTTGAGGATGCTATATTGTTTTTTCTTTGTGAATTCTTATAAATAAATAAAGAAATTAGAGAGATAACTCTTTATTGTCATTGCACAGTCATACAGTCATAGTACAAAAGTACAACGAAATTGGAAACTTTCCTGCATTGGCACTATGCACAACACAAACAAGACAACACAGTAACTTCACTTAAATGGTCTGTATTTGTATAGTGCTTTTACTAGTCCTGCCTAGGGACTCCAAAGCGCTTCACACACCTAGTCATCCACCCATTCACACACTGGTGGAGGCAAGCTACAGGTGTAGCCACAGCTGCCCTGGGGCAGACTGACAGAAGCGAGGCTGCCATATCGCGCCATCGGCCCTTCTGGCCAACACTAGTAGGCGGTAGGTGAAGTGTCTTGCCCAAGGACACAACGACCGAGACTGTCTGAGCCGGGGCTTGAACCGGCAACCTTCCGATTACAAGGCGAACTCCCAACTCTTGAGCCACGATCGCCCCGCTTTTATAAGAAATAAAAAGAAATAAACAGAATGAGTGTATGAATATGAACCCTATTCAGTGCTGTAAGCCTCCTGCTGTAAGCACTGATTAGGTCTGTTGCCCTGTTGTAAAAGCTGTGCTTGAGTCTGTTTGTCCACGACCTCATCAGCCTGAATCTCCTGCCAGACGGCAGCAGCTTAAACACCCGGTGTCCGGGGTGTGTGCAGTCCCGTAGAATGCTGCATGCCCTATTGAGACAGCGAGTGCTGTACAGGTCCTTCAGGGAGGGAAGAGGATGTCCAATTATTTTTTTGACCCTCCGAAGTGCCTTTTTGTGTACCATGGTGCAGCTTGAGAACCTTAGACAGATGCAGTATGTCAGCACACTTTCAATGGAGCAACGGTAGAAGACGATCAGCAGTTCCCTCTTGAGGTCCATTTTTCTGAGGATTCTCAGAAAGTGGAGACACTGTTGGGGCTTCTTTACAACCACCGAGGTGTTTGAGCTCCATTGGAGGTCTGTGTCTATGTGCACACCAAGGAACTTGAAACTGAACACCTTTTCCACACACTCCCTAGGGATGGGTATTGTTTAGGTTTTATCTGATACCGGTGCCAAACCGGTACTTTTGAAACGGTGCCGGTGCTCAAACGGTGCTCAAACCGGTGCTTAAAGAATGGAGAACACAAAATTGGTCCAAAAACCTCTCATGTTCAGCTGGTTTTTTGTAAAAAGATAACAATGTTAGCCTTTTCTGCAGCTATGGGGCATACATGGTATCACTCTTGGCTGGAAACAGTGCTTAAACAATGGAAAAAACACAAACTTTGTCTGAAAACCTCTCATGTTTAGCTGTTTCCCTCTTTTTCTTTGGTCATTTTAGCCTTTTTGGCCAGGGTGAAGGGAGTACTGTATCTGCCATCAAACAAGAAGACAGCCGCATGTAGCTATGATGATGTTTGCTAGTTCACCTTACATGCATTAATGTAATAACGTGGTTAGTCTACTCAACGTAAATTACACACGAACAACATTAAGCTGCTCACGCAGAGAAAAGCGGCTGCTGCTGCATCATCATCCTCATCATTTCTGCTACACTGGCAGGGCTAGGGGCCAGGACTCTCCTCTTCGTGTTTTTGGGGATGTTGCTAAATCCGGGTCCGATAACAGGCATCACACCCGCAGTAGATGCGCTCGGTGTGAGGTCTCGCAGCAAGCTGTCAAATACGGTGCATTTCTCGGCTTTTAAAAAAAACGCTATGCGTCGCCAGGTGTTTCATCGGATTCGAGGTGTTACCTCCTTTGCACAGTGTCACAGTATCAGCTTAAAGCACTTGTTGCTGCTGAGTTTGCATCTTTTGCTGTGAAGTACAGCCAGACTTTTGACCGCTTCGCCTTGGGCATTTATAATCTGTAGGTCTGCTCTAAAAGAACGTACGTACCTGGGCCCGCCTACTATCCTCGGAAACGTAAAATGATTGGCTAGAAGTGTATCACAGCTCAGGAAAAAAAAATCACCGAAATAAAGCACTGAAATGTGCGCTGCTTTTCGGTCTGGTTACTACCGTTTATGTCAGAACGCACCGGACACCGGTACCCATCCCTAACACTCCCCATTAAAACCGACAGGCCTTGTTACCCTACTTTTACCACTTTATTACCAAGCTGTTTTTCCATATTATTACCCCCAGTGTGCCCATATTATTTATCTAATTACATAAATTTCAGTAAAAAATTACTCAAACGTAGCCACTGTTGATACCATGATATTACTTGGACATTAATATTAAGTTATTACTCTGCTAATGGTAATAAGTGGTAATAATTTATAAATTACCACATTATTATGTTCTTGGTTACTCTACTGTTACCACCTTATTACTGAGCTGTAATAGAATTAAACTTAATTGAACAATTAAGTAGATCGATCAGTAAAGCAGACATCATTGTCTAGACACCACTCAGACAGACAGCGGTTTATGGAAAACATGGCTAACATTTCACTCCTGCAAAGACAACATTGTTTCAGCAAATTTACACATGACTTCCAGATGTCATTTCTCCCAACATGACTTTTACCAAATTTTACCAAATCTACAGTCATTCTTAGTCAGCATCTTTAGAGTTACTTCACTTTTGCCTGCTATGGCCCATGGAATATAATCAGTGATGGTTGCTGAAGTCTGTAGTATCACGCAGGGAGTTGCCAGAGTTTTCTCATCTGCATGTGTGTCATAGAGTGAGGAGAGTATAATTTAAATATGCATAGGTTGGCAAGTAATTCTAAAAGCCATAAGTCTGAACAAATTAATACCCCAATATTATCCCGCATTGCAGTTGGCTATTTACATAGATAGCCTCCTCCTTTGTAACAGCAACCCTCTGCATGTCCTTCACTACATCAACAAGTCTTATCTGTGGGCTTCCTCTGTTGATAATAGAGCTGTCAAACAGGAGGAACACCTTTTCCAATATATGTTCTATCACTCGTCTGCACACATTTAAACTATCTCAACCTTGTCTCTCTAAGTTTGTCTTCAAACCACTCAACCTCAACTTTCCTTCTGTTTCATTTCTAACCTTGTCCATCCTTGTACCTGCCAATGAAAACACATCATCTCGCAAGCTCTCCCACCTGCAACTTTTTTCCTGTGTCTTTTTGTTACTGCCATGATCTCCAAACCATACATTAACAGCGGTATATCACTTTCACTTTCCTATGTGCACTATCCTCTACTCTTTTATATCCTTCTTGTCACGATCTGTGAGGCAGATCGTCAGGAGATGACAGAATAGAATAGAATAGAATAGAATAGAATAGAATAGAATAGAATAGAATAGAATAGAATAGCCTTTATTGTCATTGTACAGAGTACAACGAAATTGGAGTGCCACTCCCTTGGTGCAAGATAAATAATAAATATAAATGTAAAATATAAAAAGTACAATAAAATAATCGCAAGTACTCAAACAATAGTAAGTACGATAGTGACAGGAGTGTGGACCCAAGTGCAGGCACTGAGTGAGTTTAACTGTAGTAGAGGACAAAACGCAAACAAAAGTAGAGCATGGTGGGGTCTTAAACTAAGAAAACCTAAACTGGTAGAAACTAACAAAAGAACATGAGGAAAGTAGAATACATGACAAAAACCTGAACACTGGGAACAAGGGGACTGAGATAAACACAGAGGATGAGATGCAGGACGAGACGCAGGCAAACCAGCAACAAACAGAAGACACAGGGCTTAAATACACAGAGGCATAAGGAGGGAAATGATGCACAGGAGGAGAGCACAGCTGGGAGTAATCAAACATGATGAGACCAAGGGGAAGCAAAACCGAAAACATTAACATAGGACACAGACTGTCAAAGTAAAACAGGAAACATAACACAGAGATGCGGACTTGACAAGGGGATACGGCGGATAGGGGAGACAGAGCAAATATGGAACACAGAGACACAAACCAGAAGACTAAGAACTCTAATACTGAAAACAAAAGATTAGAAATGATAAATAATGAACTCAAAAGACTATATAATAATTCAAAATACAAAACACTGGTACCGTGACACTTCTGTTAAAATTCACCATCATCTGTCCTTCTCTTCTTAACACCAACACCTCATCATCATCTGCTCCAATTGCCATTGCCATGAGAAACTGATCAGGAGGGCTAGCTCTGTGGTCGGCATGAAGCTGGACACTCTGGTGACAGTGGCAGAGAAAAGGACATTAAAGAAACTGATGGACATTATGGACAATGCCAGGCATCCTCTGCACACGGCCATAAACAACCAGAAGAGTCTGTTCAGTGACAGGTTGCTTCTCCCAAAGACAAGAACTAACAGACTTAAAAACTCCTTTGTCCCACACGCCATCAGACTGTTTAACTCCTCCCTGGAGGGGAGAGGGAGGGGAAACAGGAGGACAAAGGAGGGGGGAACAACTAAGCTGTAGTGCCTCTTCACCTCACTGTGCAATACCTTTTGTGCAATACTTTTGTAAATAGTCAACGGTGCAATAGACTCAATACTTGAAATGTGCAATTCACTTGTATTTTTATTTTTATTCCTATTTATTCTATTTATCCCCTTCGTATATTTTATTTATATTGTCTCTGTATTTATATATGTGTGTGTGTGTGTGTGTGTGTGTATATATATATATATATATATAGATATATATATATATATATATATATAATATTCTGTAACTCTGTAACTTCTGTCGGTGCTGTGCTTTTTTGGAAATCGAATTTCCCAGAGGAACCCACCCGAGGGATTAATAAAGTTCTATCTAATCTAATCTAATCTAATCTAATCTAATCTAATCTAATCTAATCTAATCTAATCATTTGCCTCACCTGAAACATTCTGTCACTTCATCCAGCTTATTCCAGGAGTCTTTATTTATCTTCTAACTGACCTGTGGGGTAAACATACTGACAACTTTCAACATCAATCATTTGATTTCCAACTTCAACCCTGTGATCCTGTCTGATCCAAGATTGCCTCCACTCCATTTCTCGTCTTATTCACACCATGGTAGAACACCTTTAACCCACCTGAAATGCTTCTAGCCATCATATCAGCCAGCTCTTCCACTTTAATAGTCATAGTTCTGTGATTTAAAGTCTCCATTCTTAACTCCACATCCCTGCCTTTCTTTCTCTCCCACTGCCTCCTAATATGTCCTCCTACTTCCTCTTCCTATATGTCAGTGGCATTCTGCCAGGACAAGCAAGGCAAGTAGCACTTGTAATCTTTCGTTACTATGTACATCCATTGTTTACATTACTGCCTTGTGGCAGCAATCAGCTATTGTTACTGTGAAGTGAAAGCGGAGTTGAGTAAGCTGAGAGGTCAGCAGCTTTTTTCCAGTGGCTCAGCTTTTACTGTTCTGAGATCAGTTACACTTTATATGGAAACACAGCTAGCATTAGAAAGTAGATAAGCTTCAGTGATTTAGCATCTTAACAGATGAGCTTTGGCTTTCTAACAGCCTTGGTCAACATGTGTGATGAAGAGAAAATGTGGTCCTCGCAGGACAGCCACTGCAAACATATGATTTATAGATTATGATACTGGACATTAAACCAAATATAAAGT
This sequence comes from Mchenga conophoros, assembly GCF_057382185.1. NCBI lineage: Eukaryota > Metazoa > Chordata > Actinopteri > Cichliformes > Cichlidae > Mchenga > Mchenga conophoros. The sequence continues at coordinate 2,470,198 of NC_140544.1, read as the reverse complement.
ATCTCAAACATATGCAACAGCAACATTAGTCCATTTAACACTGATGGTTTTATTGCTGCTTTTCCTAAGGAAATAGCTTGAACAAAATCTCATTTGTAATTTTGAGCTAATAATAAATACTTTTTAGTAATATGGTAGATATTTACTTAACTATAGTAGTAATATGTTATTAATATTTCTTCAGCCAGGAAGGAGTTCAAGAAATCCATGGAGAGTGCAGACAGGCAGCACAAATTGTATACTTTATTTTGATCCTGTTTATTTTGTTGCATTGGTAAATAATGGGTGGCACGGTGGTTAGCACTGTTACCACATAGCATAAAGTTCCTGAGTTCAATTCCACCATCAGGCCAGTGTCTTTCTGTGTGGAGTTTGCATTTTCTCCCTGGGTACTCCGGCTTCCTCCCACAGTCCAAAGACATGCAGTTAGTGGGTTTAGGTTAATTGATCAATCTAAGGCTATGTCCACTAGCCCAGATAGATTCGGAAACTGCGTTTTTGTCTGAAAATGCTCCGCGTCCGCACTGTCGTTTTCATAGAGTTGTGCATCTACATTGAAACGGCGAAACGCTTGTGTTCCAGTATTGCACATGCATGGAAAAGCAAGAAGATTCGAGCTGCCTCATTTCTGTCTGCCGTTTATTTACTTTCCGGCTCTTTGAAACGTCGCAGCAAAATGTCGAGGAAAAGCAACAACTTTTTTAAATGGACTAACAATGAGGTGGAGTTGTTGCCGCGAGTAACACAAAGGTACAAAGTTGCCAAAGCGAGTGAGAATTAAAGAATTTGAAGAAAAGCTATCTGAAGCATGTACAAACTGATATTAATCTTTCATAGGGCTGTCAAAAAAAAAATAAAAAAAAAAATATATATATATATATATATATATATATATATATATATATATATATATATATATATATATATATATAGTGGGGTTTTTTTTATATATATATATATATATATTAGGGGTGCAACGATACTCGTATCGATATTGAACCGTTCGATACAGTGCTTTCGGTTCGGTACGCATATGTATCGAACAATACAAAAATTTAAATTTATTTTATCAACTTTCCTTCTGACGATGCTGTCTGTGTTGAGCGCTCAGTGGATCTGCGCTCGACAGTGCAGCCTAGGCGGAGTAGTCGAACGCAGATTCACTGAGCGCAGGGCAAGCTAGCTAGACAGAAGTTAAGCTCTACTTGCAACCTGGCAAACTGAACCTCCCCCACCCCTCATTCAGATCTGGCCTTTGGAACTATTTTGGTTTTCATGTGACGTATGACCCTGAAGGTAAGCGCGTCATGGACTAAAGTAAAACAGTATGTTGGATGTGCCACGCAATGCTCAATTAAATGGGTGGGAGCTAGTGTGTTAGCGCAGTTAGCTCGTTAACGTGTTGGCCGTCCAGCCCCATGCACGGGGCGATCCGCGGTAGCTCGTTAACGGAGATTTGCCGTGTTGTGGCGTTAACGTCAATTCAACGAGATTTACGCTGACAGCACTAGTGGGAACACAACGAATATGACTGCACATTTACGCCGACATCATCCTAGTGCAAAGACAAGTGGAAGCAGACAAAAACAACAAGCACGCATGCTACAAACTTTACCCGATTTGGAAAGAGCCATTTCTTTGTAATAAACTCTCTTTTCCAAAGATGAGTGATTCCTCAATCAGATACAGGGCTCGCAAAATCGCTAGCCCGACGTCCCGGGGCTAGCGATTTTTCCAGTCGGGCTACCAAAATCTATCTCTGCCCGTCGGCCTATCGTAGGAAGGAAAAATATATGTCAATGCTTTTGCATTCTTTCGGAAATGTAGCTGGGTAATTATGTCATTGGCATCGGTGAGCCACTGTCAATATGTGACATATTGAAATCGCGTTTGAATTTGCGCTTGTTTTTTGCTTTCACTTTGCAATCGCGCGAACTGTGTGTAGAGAGCGACAGCACTGTTTGGTGAGTGATGATAATTTGCGCACCAATTCCTCTGACATCGTCTTATCAATCGTTAGCTTACTATGCAAACATGACAAGTGAAATCTCCCGCAGCAAGCTTAAACATGTGAGAGGTTGATCGCGCAGAGAATCGCTGAGCTTATGTGAGTCCGTGTGTAAAAGCAGCAGGATTTATATTTTAGTTCTGCTGAGCCAAATAAGACAGGTCAGGGTGAAGAAGTGACAGCCAAAGAAAAGCTTACCACAAAACGGAAAAGTTATGACAAATCAGACTATAAGGCAAAAAGAAAGTGCAGCTTTATGGTTTCATGGACAAAAGAATTTCTGGGGCTGCGATATGATGAGCTAAATAACCAGGGCTGCACATAAGTGGTCCGCAGGTGCGCATTCGCTGTCAAAATAAAAAACGTGCACAAGATAAGAAGTTGCAACGCGTGTTTGCGTACATAAGATTTTCAGGAGGAGGACAGACATTTGTTTAGAACTCTTAAAGATGTCGAAGAAGCAAGCTCCTTTAAGCAATTACTGTGATGTTCCTCCACCTCCAAAGAAATGTCAGGAGTCCGAACCACAAAAGAAGCAGGTATTCTCGGAAAAGTAGTTGCAGAAGGTGAGCTGGCTTCAAACAAATGATGAACGCACAGAGATGTGGTGCGGAATGTGCCGTGAAAATTTAATAAATAACAAATTAAAAAGGCATGAACTTTTTTTTTGTATCGAAAAAATATCGAACCGTGACACCAAAGTATCGAACTGAACCGAACCGTGAATTTTGTGTATCGTTGCACCCCTAATATATATATATATATATATATGTATATGTGTATATATGTATATATATGTATATATGTATATATGTGTATATGGTCAGAGGGCCCGGTGGCGCCAGTGTCCGGCAGCCTCGCCTCTGTCAGTGCGCCCCAGGGTGGCTGTGGCTACAATGTAGCTTGCCATCACCAGTGTGTGAATGTGTGTGTGTGAATGGGTGGATGACTGGATATGTAAAGCGCTTTGGGGTCCTTAGGGACTAGTAAAGCGCTATATAAATACAGGCCATTTACCATTTACCATATATATATATATATATATATATATGTATGTATATATATATATATATATATACATATATATATATATATATATATATATATATATATATATATATATATATATTAGGGGTGCAACGATACACAAAATTCATGGTTCGGTTCGGTTCGATACTTTGGTGTCACGGTTCGATATTTTTTCGATACAAAAAAAATGTTCATGCATTTTTAATTTGTCATTTATTAAAATTATAAATATATATTTTAACTCAAAAGTACAGTTTTTAAATTTAACCCTAACCCTTGTGCGTGTTTTTTATTTTGACAGCGAATGCGCACCTGCGGACCACTTATGTGCAGCCCTGGTTATTTAGCTCGTCATATTGCAGCCACAGAAATTATTTTGTCCATGAAACCATAAAGCTGCACTTTCTTTTTGCCTTATAGTCTGATTTGTCATAACTTCTCCGTTTTGTGGTAAGCTTTTCTTTGGCTGTCACTTCTTCACCCTGACCTGTTTTGTTTGGCTCAGCAGAACTGAAATGCTTTTACACACTCACTCACATAAGCTCAGCGATTCTCTGCGCGATCAACCTCTCACATGTTTAAGCTTGCTGCGGGAGATTTCACTTGTCATGTTTGCATAGTAAGCTAACGATTAATAAGACGATGTCAGAGGAATTGGTGCACAAATTATCATCACTCACAGATCAGTGCTGTCGCTCTCTATACACAGTTCGCACGATTGCAAAGTGAAAGCAAAAAAACAAGCGCAAATTCAAACGCGATTTCAATATGTCACATATTGACAGTGGCTCACCGATGCCAATGACATAATTACCCAGCTACATTTCTGAAAGAATGCAAAAGCATTGACATATATTTTTCCTTCCTACAATAGCCCGACGGGCAGGGTAGCCCGACTGAAAAAATCGCTAGCCCCAGGACGTCGGGCTAGCGATTTTGCAAGCCCTGTATCTGATTGAGGAATCACTCATCTTTGGAAAAGAGAGTTTATTACAGAGAAATGTCTCTTTCCAAAATAAAAGCTATACTATCCGCTTCTTCTGGGCTATATTCTCAGCAGCATAAGGAGAATCATGTGCTAACAGCTGTCTAAATGACTCGGCTAAAGTTAGTAGCATGCTTGTTGTTTTTGTCTTTGCACTAGGATGATGTCGGCGTAAATGTGCAGTCATATTCGTTGTGTTCCCACTAGTGCTTTCAGGTTAATCTCGTTGAAATGACCTTAACACCACAACACGGCAAATCTCCGTTAACGAGCTACCGCCGATCGCCCCGTGCATGGGGCTAGACGGCCAACACGTTAACGAGCTAACTGCGCTAACACACTACTTCCCACCCATGTAATTGAGCATTGCATGGCACATCCAACATACTGTTTTACTTTAGTCCATGACTCGCTTACCTTCAGGGTCATACGTCACATGAAAACCAAAATAATTCCAAACGCCAGATCTGAATGAGGGTGGGGGAGGTGCCCTGCGCTCTTCCTTATGACTATGCTGTCTGTGTTGAGCGCTCAGTGGATCTGCGCTCGACAGTGCAGCCTAGGCGGAGTAGTCGAACGCAGATTCACTGAGCGCTCCACACAGACAGCATCGTCAGAAGGAAAGTTGATAAAATAAATTACAAATGTTGTATTGTTCGATACATATGCGTACCGAACCGAAAGCACTGTATCGAACGGTTCAATATCGATACGAATATCGTTGCACCCCTAATATATATGTATATATACAAAAATAAAGGGAAACAATTAGGGGTGGGCAATATATAAACGATGGGATGGCGATATAAACTATATAAATTTGGCCAACGATAGAGATTTTGACCATATCGCTCAATTGCGATAGCGCATGTTGATGATGTCATCAAACTGCGCCTGTTTTGGTCGAAAGCGTCGCAGCGGCTAAAACCATTATCATCTGCAAATTATGCCGAGAGTCATAGCAAAGAGATGAAGCACTTTTGAAATATGGGGAAAGCCAAAAACTGCGCTTCCTCCACTTCCGTAATATTGATTCATTAATGTTGAATTCTCTCTCTATTCCCATGTTGTTCCAGTATATTAATAACTAAGCTCGTATTGTGGATGAATAATCTCAGTTGTTCTCCTGACTGAAGTTTGGCCCGTGTATAGCATCCTGCTATACGATTGCATTTGTCCCTGACCACCAGAAACCTTCACGTTAACTTTTATTGAGTGGAAAAATGTTGGCGTTCATCCTCCAGCTTCACTGTGCTAATGTTATGCTAACATAGCTGTGTCGCTAGCAATCACGTAGCACAACATTATGTACCAGGTAGTCCAACTTCAGTAACCTGCAAACGTCACTGCTGTTTAGTTTTCTGTCTTCATTTATGTTGGAAGTGGTAGCAGAGCTGTACGTTTTAATTTGTTTCAAAAATCTCTCAGTCAGAACATGGTATGAAATGTTTAGGTGTAAACTAGCGAGCTAACTTCCTGTTAACTTCTAACTCCTTTAAATTTAATAAATTCTGTTTTCATGGATGCCTGGATGTTAAACTTAATTGTTACACCCAATAAAGCAGCAACGCTGATGATTTTATTAAAGATGAAAAACTTTAGACCGTTTTTAACTCTCAGTGTTCGTTTGACTTTGGGACCTGAAACGGACGGAGTTTTGGACCCAGATTACTCCGGGAAGCTCCTCACTACGGCAGCCGTAATGCTCTGACAATCCATCGAGCAGTGCAGCTTACCAAAGCTGTACTAAAACATTTTTTAACAGATTTCTGCCAAAATCAGTTCGAGGTCAGTAAGCACAACCAGAATTCATACATAAGGCACACTCTCGATTTTTGAGAAAATTAAAGGATTTTAAGTGTGCTTATAGTGTGGAAAATACGTTATACAGAAGAAAAGAATATATCGCGATATATATCGTTACCGCACGTGCTTCAAATTATATCGCGATATGAATTTTAGGCCATATCGCCCAGCCCTAGAAACAATGTTTTTGTTATCTTAATTCTTAAAATGAGGAGGAAAGAGTAAAGATCCATAAACGACAGGTGACTTTGATTTAAACGTATTGCAAATAAGTTAAATAAATGGTGTTTTTCAGCACCTGGGGGGCCTGCTTTGACATGATCCAGAGATTCAGTTTTACAATGGACCATTTCACTTTTAACATGAAGCATCAGGAGAGGATCACCATTCCAGCTGTGCATGGTCCCTCTCCGCCCACACACACACACACACACACACACACACACACACATACATACACACACACACACACACACCCTGGTTGATTTCATCAGGCCCGTTTTATGACCCAATAACTGTGTGTGCACTGTCATAACAGTCTTGTATCGCATTATCAAAAATCACAATGGATGATGAGCTAAAATTAGCTTGAAATTTGGACCTGATTGGATGGCTACATGCCAGCTACAATTGGCCACACTAGCAGTTGATGGTAGATTGAACCATAGACTAATGCATGCTAAATTCAGTGGACATCATTTTGAACTTGTCGACCTTCTATATTTGAGAGGTCTTTTGCATTTGAACTTCAAAGAACATTTGGTGAAAACAAAGAAGAAAATGGAGTCTAAATGAATATGAACCCTCCTCCCTTCAGCAGCCTGTTAGAGGCTTTCTTAAGTTTCCAGTGATGCCGTAAGCCAAAGAGAGGCACAGGCAGAGCGAGAGGGGCTTAAGAGTAGAATTTCCATCTCACCTCCTATGTGGTGCCCTCACCGGGCCCAAGCTTACTCCATAGCCACATTTATCTTATTACACCAATCTGCTGGGATCTACTTCATACACTCACAGTCGGAAAATATGCAATGTGATGACATTGACAAGAAGCCACATTTGTGGTGCATATCATGTCCATGAATATAATTCCAATCGATTTGGCCTGCCAAACATCTCAGACTGGCTTAATACCTTTATATCAAATCCCTCCAAAAGCATATAATTTGTAGTGATTGCTCACACTTGCGGCCTACTTACATTCACAATGACAACCAAGCAGTGGCGTGACTCCAGAGAACACACTCTGTCTCTCTAGTGTTTCCTTATGTTGCCAGCTTATTTATTCTGCACAGTTTAAGTGGTGGCTGTGGAAAAGGCAGGAAACAAAGAGTCATTCTCAGAGCATGTATAAAGTTAATATAGAACTTTTTTCTCACTGTTCTGCTGCTTAGGGGAAAAATCTAGCCTGTTTTTAGTCTTTTTTCAGCTCACACAGCTCAAAGTTAGAGTAGAGAAACTGCAGAGCATTTACATCATCTTTTTAAATGACGAATAACATAAAAAGTGTAAGTGTGTTTCGGATGTACCGATGGATGACAAATTAAAGGAAAAACGTGAGCCCTCTCCCCAGACAAAGCAAAGTGGCTCTTTTACAGTCAAAAGTTTTTTTAATTCTAAAATATCTTTGCCATAATAGTTATTTGCGTTTCAAAAAAGATGAAAAACCTGTTCAGTCTATTCATTCAAAACATGCTATCTGTAACGAAAATGACTAAAATGACTCGAGAGACATCATCGTTAATAATTAAAGCTTCAGTATCATTACCCATGTTTTTATATCAGCGTTACAATTATTAAGATTAATTTTTAAGCAAAATTGATCATGTGTACAAGTAATGTACGAGGGCTCTGTTGTGCCCCAAATGATCAAATGCAAGTGTGCATTGTTGTTCTCTATGTTTAACATTTTGTTGTTTTGAATGGCTGTGAATTGTTACTTGTGTATTAAAATTTTGTGTAGCAGTACTCTGTTTAGATAAAAAAAAAAAAAACAAAGCTTAAACATTTAGAGATTTTATTGAGCATCAGTAGTGCAAGATTGTGGTAGCCTTTACTACAACTGATGCTAAGAAACAGAAAGCTAAATTGGTCTCTCAGAGCTGGAGGGTTTGGGTTCCCCCACAAATCGTGGAGTGGCCATGTTTGTTTCTATGTCCTCTGTGAAAAAAACCACACATAGTAAGAACTTGCTTTTCTTTCCCACTATGAGTCCTGATGACCGCCCAGTGACCAAAAAAAGGTAACCTGATCTGTTTCTATTTGAACATCCCTCAGTGTAGCATGCAATTTTCGAGAGAAAGGGTTTGAACATGTGCACCAGCATGAGTCCAGTAGCTGTTATCTAAAAAGTCCGTGCAAGAGGTCACAACAGTCCCTGACCACATCTTCTGGGATACTTTTAAAGTGAAGACATCCAAAGTCACAGCCACAACAGCCCATAATGATCACAGCACATCAGGGCACAGTATCTGTGTGTGTAGCTGAGACGTCTGAATGAAAACCACTGATTTATGTTTCTTGCCACTGTATTTGTGTGATTTGGCAGCTTCAACTTTTCCCAGACTTGGAAAGTCAATTAATTCTCATTTGCAGCCTGGACAGAAGCTAGGGAATATTTAGATCAATCAGAATGATTTGTCTGGCATCGATATGTTGAAGGAAATGGAAAAGGTCTTCTTGCACAGATTAAACAATAGCATAATTGGTGAAATTTGGCTTTATTGTGCTAATATGAAACAGGTCCATTCTTTGAAGTCTGTTAAAGGACTTAAATAAATAACGAATGTATATTCGTTGTAAAAGAAAAAATGAGCATTTTCCCCCAAAACACACATGTTTTGAAGAAGTATTTATTTATTATTTATTTATTTAAGTATTTATTTATTTATTTTATTTATTAGAAGTATTTATTTCAAACTTTTTATGGGTGCATTATTTAACCGGCTTAGGTGACATCAGATTCATAGCCATCAGGTGACATGAACAGGTAACATCAGATTTATGGCCTGAATTATTCAGAAGGCATATAAAGGTACAACTTTGGTTGAAGTATGTAGTAGAAATATTCACAATATGTAATTCACTTCACAGACTGTATTGCTTTGACAACAGACAATCAAACAGGCTTCCTCATGATATCAGTTTTATTTCAGACAGATGAAGGACAGAAGCTGCTGACTCGATCTAACTTTTGTATTTTATAAGAGACTAAGCAGATCACTCAGCTCTCTGCCGTAACCATGTCTATTTACTCATCATTATGTTCAGTAGCCATTAAGCAGAGAACTTGTCATGCCGTCACAATAGTTTTTTCCTGTGTCTAATAATCTCATTTAAAGGCTTGTTTCTGTGCACTGATTAACGTATGATTAATTAAAGTACGTCTCCCCGAGCCCTGCCATGGCTGAATGTATGACTGCCTTATGAGGAGGGGGGTGGGGGCTAGAATGACTTCAGGGTTAGAGAAGTCAATGGCAGGCGAACTGCTTCAGCTCCCATTACATCATTCTCCCCACATGCTGAGCTGGGACTCAGTGATGTCACTCAGTTTATTCAGCTTCCAAGCCATTTGTTTTCCTATGAGTAGCTCTTTTGTTTATTTTCATAATTCTGAAGATCACTCTATGCCAGTTTTACATAGACTCTAAAACTCAATTAACCTAATGTGTCTTGCGTTCTGCGGGTGCTGCTGCAAGTCTCAGAAAAGTGCCCATTAAAACACATTTCTGACACTTTGTTTGCTTTGCAGAGCTCAATTATCAATGCACCAGCACCTTTTACAGGACCCTTGGCTGCAAGGTTTTAAGAGCTCCACGAGAGGTTAGATCTGTGATTTTTGTAGGACTTTCCAGAAGGAACCTTTGGGGGCGCTAAACACCTTTACTGCTGCCAATGTCTCCAATTACATAAAAAGCTAGAAAGAACCCAGAGATATAAGATATGTTCACAGAACAACAAGTTTGCTCTTGTTGGTACCAGTTAGCCGCTAGATGATCTATACTGAAATAGTGCAAGTTAAATATATGCCAAGTGCATGAAATGAAAGTATAGATATGGTATCATGACCTGCCTTCAGGGATACTCCAATAGCAGATGGATTGGACTCAAATTTTCTGGCTGTCTTGGCAGCTTAGGATGTCAAACTGATAAGACACTGTGACTGTATCCATACATACACAATAATACAACATAATCATGCAAAGAAGAGGGAAAAAAAGTGCACTTCCTCATACCGGGCCTTTACTTATTACCTCACCCCGAGGTAATTGTTAAACTCTGCAGGGATATATTTTGAGTGAAGGCATCAGCATCATGCTATAAATTCTACCTATGAGCTGTGGAGGGAAGAAAAGAGACTGAAAGTCCAAGTTCAGTGAAAGTGCAGGCTGAAGAAGGGCCCTGGAGCCAGTTCTGGGTTTCATCTGATTTGTGGTGGCAACAGTGGGCCACATGCCGGTCATCTCAGATGTGTTTTGGATTGAAAATAGGATTAATGTGCTAAGGTGTGATTAGACTGGTTAAACACAATTAATTGGAACAGACTCCAGTCGCCAGGGGAGCTGGGGTGGGGGTAGGAGTGTGAGGTGTATATGTGTTTGTCAATGGATGTCAGGGTGTTTCTGGATAGATTCCAGCTGAACCTACTGAACAAAGTGCGCTAACTGTCCAGGATTTTCCATGTCACTCCTTCTGTATGTGTATGCGCTTTGTGTAGGTGTGTGTCCACGAGCGCACAAGTGCCTTTTCCTTTTGCATTTTCTCATAGCCAACTTGTCTCAGCGCAGATTGAACACAGCTGAGAATGTTGGTCTAGGCCTGCAGTGCACCATCCTGGGGGAATAGGCAGGAACCGCAAGGCTGGACTTGGCTAGCTCTGCGACGGCTGAAAACTGCCATGCACCCAGGGCAGGGGTCCAGGTGGATCGGCTGGGGAGAGGGGAGTAATTTGGGGGTTATTTAAAATGATCTATTAAACCCCTGAACTTTAATCAGGGTTGCTACTATACTGACAGCCATGATTTACCTACAAATCAGTAGGACGGGGATGGGAGGGGATGGATAGGCTCAAAATGGGACCACTTCATCTGAATTATTTTCTAGGTCACTGGGGTTGGGGCATTAACATTGATGAGGCCCGAGGAAAGAGACCAATAGGTCTTAACAAATCTGCATTCCTTTCCAAATCCAACAGCTCAACATCATCCACGTCTGGCTGTTGACAAAGAAATTGCTTTATTATCCTTTTCCATCAACATATCCTTCTGGTATTAAAATGTCTTAGCTGGGAGAGGGCTCAGCATGGTGAATAGGAAACCTTGGTCTTGTCAGCGAAAGGCAGAATACCTCACACGGGGAGCAGACCTCACTTGTTTGAGTTATGTATAAATACAAGCCAGTTCTGACAGACACCTAAAGTCAAACTGGTTTACGGAGGCCCAGTGAAGCCAGAAAACAGAATCGAACTCTCACAGGTCATTACCACTGCCTGGTCTGTCACTGGGGTAATTGGAAAACCACGGGGGTGTGATGTAATCCACCGCTAGATTACAGACAAGTACACACATAAATATCCAATCATCACAGTACAAGGACTGAGACAAACCAATGAATGCATAATTGTGAGGATAGTGAACCTGTGGGCAACCCGTTTCATAAAAAGGTCTTGTCGGGTTAATATCTTCTCTGATCAAACGAACCTCAGCTTTGGAAGACGTCCACTTTACAGTCATGACCACCAAGAACCACCACGACCGCTGTTTACTGTTGAAATATTTGTTTTTTCCGTGACTTGCTTCCCAGGCAAACAATTTTTTAAAAACCCATGTAAACATTCAGTAATACTAAAATCCAGACTGTGTATGAAGCAGCCCATATGTTCTACCTACACTTGTTGAAATAGCTGCATATTCAAAATTTTTGTGTATTATTTCAGCCCTGCTTTTATCATCTCTTGAAGGTTTGTATAAACAAGATTTTACATTTAGCATCAACCATGTCTACCAACTACCTAACTGGTGTGCTAGAAGAGGAGCTTGAAGAAGCCTCATTTCTCTCAAAGAGTCCAAATGATGAAAAACAGTCTTTCCCAGTTCAATTCAATTTTATTTATATAGCACCAAAACACCACAACAGTCACCTCTAGGTGTTTTACATTGTAATGATAAAATTGTTTTTCTCGTTTTATATGAAGAAAATAAAGAAAAGTCCCAAACTGACTTAGCTTCACTTCTTTATGCCTTTTTCCTTCCCTGTAATTTAAACCACCACTACTCTCCAAACTTCTTAGGCAGGATTTATGGTCCTACATTGGTGTCTGCTTACTAGGACTTTGGATACACAGAAAGAGATATGTATGCAGCAGCTATGGAGATGCACTTGTGCACAGTTTTTCAAAAATGGACTAGTCCTTCAGCGCTGCTATAAATAGTAGGGGTGCAACGATACACAAAATTCACAGTTCGGTTCGGTTCGATACTTTGGTGTAACGGTTCGATATTTTTTCGACACAAAAAAATGTTCATGCTTTTTTAATTTGTCATTTATTAAAATTATAAATATATATTTTAACTCAAAAGCACAGTTTTTAAATTTAATATTGCTGAAACAGCAAGTAATAAAAAAATAAATCTATCTGATCGAGAAATCACTCAGCTTTGGAAAAGAGAGTTTATTACAGAGAAATGTCTCTTTCCAAAATAAAAGCTATACTATACGCTTCTTCTGGGCTATATTCTCAGCAGCATATTAAACATATCAGGTCCCCATATGGAGAATCATGTGCTAACAGCTGTCTAAATGACTCGGGTAAAGTTTGCAGCATGCGTGCTTGTTGTTTTTGTCTGCTTCCACTTGTCTTTGCACTAGGATGATGTCAGAGTAAATGTGCAGTCATATTCATTTTGTTCCCACTAGTGCTGTCAGCGTTAATCTGAAATGACGTTAACACCACAACACGGCAAATCTCCGTTAACGAGCTACCGCGGATCGTTCCGTACGTGGGGCTGGACGGCGTCAACACGTTAACAAGCAAACTGCGCTAATGCAGTAGTTCCCACCCATGTAATTGAGCATTGCATGGCAGATCCGACATACTGTTTTACTTTTGTCCATGACGCACTTACCTTCAGGGTCATACGTCACATGAAGACCAAAATAGTTCCAAAGGCCAGATCTGAATGAGGGTGGGGGAGGTTCAATTTGCCATGTTGCAACGAGCTTAGCTTCTGTCTTGCTAGCTTGCGCTGCGCTCAGTGGATCTGCGCTTAACAGTGCAGCCTAGGCAGAGTAGTCAAACGCAGATCCACTGAGCTCTCAACAGACAGCATCGTCAGAAGAAAAGTTGATAAAATAAATTAAAAATTTTGTATTGTTCGATACATATGCGTACCGAACCAAAAGCACTGTATCGAACGGTTCAATATCAATACGGGTATCGTTGCACCCCTAATAAATAGTTACCTAAAGCGGTTTTACTACAAGCCTTAGTCACACACATTCATACAAGCTCTTTTTTCTATACATAAATGTCTAACACTCATATGGATGCCTCAGGGGCAACTCAGGAGTCAGTATCTTGCCCAAGGATACATCCATATGTAGACTGGAGGAGCCAGGGTTTAAACCACCAGCCTTCCAATTGGTATAGGACCTGCTCTACCTCCCAAGCTAATGGAAAAAGAATGATTCTTTTCTTTGTTCTGTGATCACAAAGAGTTGGTAGAGCAATTTACTAAAAGAAAAATCATATCTTCTATTAGCATGAACAGGAGCAACAGCAAAGTTCAATAATAAGAAGGAAAGAAAAAGAGAAAGAAGAAGAAGGATGGGGAAGAAAAACAAAGAAAAGCAGAAGCAAACAAACAAATGAGGAGCACAAACAGAGGATATAGTGAAAAGCTTTTTAACAGTGAGTTTTGTGTATTATGACTAACCTAACGTCTTAGCTAGATACAGCTTTGAAAATATAAAATCAAAACAGTTACTTCAATCACATATGATTTTATCATTTTTATTACTTTTTTATTAACTTATAATTATTTTTAATTAATGTAGGATTTATATCTTACAATATAAAGCACCTTGGGGCAATTGCTGTGATTTAGTGCTATATAAATAAAAATGAATTAAATGATTTCCCTTTAGCCACCTGTTCTGGTTGTGAAATGTCGATTTGTATCCACTTTGATTAAGGGCACACATGCGACACACGTTTGTCCTTTTTGCCACTAATAATGTTATATCTTAGCTGTGTTGTGTTTCTGTCCAGTCTTGAAATGTTGAATTGAAAACAGCGAATTTATTAAACCATCTGTCAAATTTGTTTAAAAAAATTAATCAAATTTTAATTTTTGACTTTAAATTTAAATCATATTTGCTATATTTGGCATTTAAGAAAAAAAGCTAAACAATTTGTTGTGCAATTTATTTATGTTTTTCTTTAGGAAAATAATCACGCAAAAACTCTTTTTCAGATATGATACACTCGGCATCAAGGGGTTAAAGTTGTATATCTCTCACAAATGGACATCTATGACTGCCCCATTTTTAGGTGGCCTTTTTATTTGACACAATTCAATTGGATTCTACTACAAAACAAACATAGCATTACATAACCAAGTTCAATTCTTCAGCACTGCCGCTATAACAAGGTAAGTTGATGATGATGATGCTGTCTCATAAAACTATACAGAGTCAGGCAGCTGGATCTAATAATCAGCTGCAGAACCCCGTAAAACCTTTATAGGTCCCTGCACAAGGGTGAAGGGAAGACTTTGGAGTAAAAATCGGGATGAAGACAGGGAAGGCACCAATAAATCTTCAAGGATTAGGATTGAAAACAGGGATCATACGTCTACTGTCAGAAAGAGTCAGATGTGTCTTCTGTCATAGTTGCTGGGTGGTTGGACAGGGATTGTGCAAAATGTACAGGCTGCCCAGTCTCATATGTTCAGCCACATATGAATGTTGTAGAAAAGTACTTCTCTTGGGCTAAAAACACCCATCACAAAAAATGAGATGTAATGACAAAAAGACAAAACAGTAACCAGTACCTCAGTTCAAACAGCCTTTTTGTACTTGGAACAAGCTTTCACAGTGAAAGAGCCGTACTTTATGAGAGCGTTAGCTGAATTAACAAATTGCAATGCAAACGAAAAACATGTCTACAAGTAAAAACAATCTGATATGTCTGTCAGACTTCCAGTACACCCTACCACCCCTTCAATCTTATTGGAATTTTAGATCCGATTCGGTAACTTGAACTGAGGTGTTTTTCCCTATTAGATTTATAACGTCCTGCTGTTTCTGAGGGAGCCGAACACTAGCAAACTGCAAGGTTTTTGTAATGGCTGTGCCCTGACAGCAGAGTAATATCCACTGTCAGGAGAATTCAGGTGCAACAGGACTTAAAGGGAGGCTTCGCTGATGCCTGTCTGTAATTGGCCCAGGTCATGGCTGTCGTTTCACTGCAGATGACCCAGGTATTATATATTATTACAAAACAATGACTTCAAACCACTCATAAAATGAAGTATCAAGGGTATTTCTCCCAACCTTTACTTCTGCGGGCCTGGATTTTGTAAAAATCAAGATCCCCTCCCTCTTCTGTGTGTATACTTTTTTTCCCCACTGCCTGTCTTTTTTGAACATTAATTCCCAACAATGGTCATTTTCATGTGAGTGATAGCAGAGCAAGTCAAGACTCTCGGCATATGGCTGAGAGTCGGAGACCAGAGCTTTGAGATCGACTTAGCTTTAACTATTATTTCTGAGCAGAATCCAAAGATGACCTGACTAATGGATGTTCACTGGTATGGCCCATAATACAGCCCAAGGCTCTTTCTCTCCTTGCTCACTTAGATGACTATCAAAATAATATCCCAGACTTGGCATGTGGTATCCTGAGTTGCTGCACTGATGTCCTATGAGCCTGAAAGTGTTTGCTTTTTCATGGAGAGCATTAGCACTTGCCAACTGTTTGCTTATTTCAAGATAATCCACCTAAAAAAAAAAACCCTGGTTGAAGAGAAAACGAACCTTACAAATCTTATGGAAGCTAATTCATAAAACATATGTTAACATGTCAAAATGTCTTAAAGACTGAGGAATCTTAATGAGGTATTTGGAAATGGCCATCAGGACCAAGTCAACTTTCATTTGATTAATGCTGTCTTTAAATGACCTTCTCCTACCATGGTCACAAGCCAGCTGTGTATGAGTATGATATGTGGACTATTCCTGATAACTCTGCTTGTTGAAAAGCTTTGGTTAAGTGGATAGAAAAATCCCAGAGAAAGCTATCGTATATCTTTTGGAAACTGGACCTTTGTTTTTTTTATACAACACTTAATCCCTTTTTCCATTATGAGGCTAAGGCATACACTTAGTTTTCTTCCTTGAGCAATACATTTCTTTTTCTATACATTTCTATAGGAATGTCTGGGATTCATGACAAAAAAATTTAATGGATAACAACATTTAAAACAATATTTATTTAACAGTGCGTTTTCTCCTTTACAGGTCCAGGTGGAATTATCAACATAGCAAGGCGGGTGCAGGTAAGGCGAGCAAATTTGATGTCATGGGACAGCAGTTATAGCATAATGCATAATGAAGCAAAAATGGTGTCCAAATGCAAATTAATTAATTAATTATCCCCATTATGTTACCCATTCACCTAATGAGCAAATGATCCCCAGTTCACTCTCGAAAGGAGACAGAAATCAGGGGAGGCGTCCTGCAGAAAGAAACATGCCTGCATTCAATTTTTTAAAAATAATATTCAGAGTATTATCCTAGATTTTACAGAACTGTCATAGTTAAACTGCTTCCAGTAGGAAATCAGTTTATATATTTGCACTTTAACATAGTCCTCTATTTGGTTTTACATTAGATAAAAGATTGGATAAATACTGGAAATTCTAATAAATCACACTTTGTTTTTCATTCCATCATAAAATACTCTGTAAAGTAGCATATTTATCATGGAGTAGATTATATCATGTATTATGTTTCATGTTATGCCGCCATTAGAATCTTGCAGTTGGAATCCACTGTATTAGGTTCAAACTTCAGTTTAACAGAACGATTGTGAAGAAGAATCTTTATATTTTGTGTGTTTTATATGTATATGTAGTGGCCACTGGGATCAGAAAAAAACAGTTTATATACTAATTAATTTTGTTCATATGTATCCTTACAAAAATATCAGATTGCCAGCTGTTGATCTCTGCTGAGCTTAAAGAGGGAGGTCCGTCTTTAAGATGGTATTTGTCTGTTTGTAATTATCAGTTGGATCTAAAAATTTAAACTTAATTTAAACTCATACCAAAGCGATGCATTTATGAAATGCAGTAACTATACGAACATTTTGCAAATTGTTAACAAATAGGGCTGTTGCATTTTAGCAGAGCAAACAGAGCAGAAAGCCTTGCAAAGAACAGTTGCATTTGTGGTGTGTTATTCAACAAAGGTAAACACACACATCGCATCTGGCATTATGACATTCAGAATGCATAAGCTTTAGATAAACAGTCCTATACTGTAATGCATTCAGTGCTCGGCTGCCTTAATATTTCACTGCTCCTTTGAAGCTTTCCTGAGCTGTAAGGCCCTTATCTGCCCTAATGCATAGGTAATCACATGTGTCAGTTCTCACCACTTCCCCTACTGACAGGCCAATCGGCCAGCCACTCCAAACATGAAATACATCCTTTTTAAAAAATAACCCCCCTTTTGGCTTTTTTTCTCCTCCAAAGCCTGTGATGGACACACAGGGAGACTGTGTGACACTGATGGCTGGGTGAGGGCATCATTTCCATGAGTAAAATATCAAGCCCCTGTCAGACCTGTCAAGTGTTCCCCACACAATCATCCAAACACGCTCACACATAAACTCAAAGCATGCTAGGGAGCTTGTGCAGCACCCGTGTCAACAGATATTTTTTTTTATTCTTGGATTTTTCTTTTAAGTGCTAAATGGATGTGGCTCATTTGAGGAAAGAAAGCATTCATATTCGCATGTGTGACAGTTGAGGGGCTCATGGGATGCTCCTCTTTGCTCTGTGCCAGGCACTGTACTGTCAGGCTGGCCGGGGGCAAGAGTGGACAAAAAAGAAATGGAAGCACTTAGTACCGGGGCGAGTCTTTTTCACTGGGCACCACTTACAGGCACTCCATGAGTTAAAGAGGTTTGTAGAAGAAAACTCATCTGTCTCTTCTGTTTATGTTTCATTCATTCTGGCAGAATTTTTTGAATTATTTGGGGTTTTTTATATGCTCTACACTGTATGTCTTTGCGGTCTTTGCTGTATGTCTGTGCAGTATCTAGCGCAGTCAAAAAAGCATTTGCCCCGATCTTGGTTTCTCTGCTGTTTTTGCAGATTTTCCACAATAACATGCTTCAGATCATCAAAATTATAATAATAATAATAATAATAATAATAATAATAATGATGTTGAAAAATTAACCACTTTATTTTTCTTCAAAAGCTGAGTTCAGCCATTGTAAAGAAACATAAAAACCTTGGACTTCCTAGGAGTGACTGACCTACCAACATTACTCCAAGAGCCCATCAACAACTCATCCAAGGGGTCAAAAATGGTGGTGGTAGTGTGATGGTCCTGAGAAAATCTTGAATGAGAACGTCCAACATCAGTTTAGTATTATTTATATAGCACCAAATCAGTTGCCTCAAGGGGCTTTATAATGTAGGTTAAAGACCCTGCAGTAATACAAAGCAAAGCCGATGACCCCCTATGAGCAAGGACCTTTGGCATGCAGACTGGAGCAGAAAGACAACCATTTACCTTCCAGGTAGTAGGTTACCTGCTCTGTCACCTGAGCTACAGCCACCCCAATGGTGACAGTGGGAAGGAAAAATACTCCTAGGTTCAGGGAGGGGTGGCCATCTGCTGCAACCGGTTGGGGGCTTCATTCCCTTTATTTCCACGCAGTCGTGTTATGTAGTAGCAGGATAACGATCCAAAACATACCAACATGCACACCTCTGAATGTCCAAAAATGAATATTGTGGGGTGGCCTAATCAAAGTCTGGATTTAAATCTGATAACAATGATTTGGCATTATTGGCATCACACTTAAAAACCCTTCAAAGTGGATGAATTTAAAAAATTCTGCAAAGAAAAGTGGGCAAGGGTACCACAACCAGTTCTTTGGTTTAAGGGGCAATTACTTTTTTAAAATTGTTTGAATAACCCTTTTTCTTTAATAAAAGTATATTTTGATTTTTTTTTCAGGTTATCTATTGTCTAACATTATAATTAGTTTTCTGTTTCAACATCTTTGCACTTTGCAACAAATATTCCGGACATGTTGCTAATGTCAGTATTGTCTTTTGTCGATTCTGTTATGCAAAGAAATAGCCAATGTGAACACAAAACTGATTCTGACTGATGAGCTATAACATTTAAGTGGGAGAAATATGCAAAACAACATGAAATAAGGAAGGGGACAATTTTACTTATTTTTGCATTTTATTTTTCAAGTTTTTGAAAAATCAGGAATTTAATAAGATAAGATAAGATAAGATAAGATAAGATAACCTTTATTAGTCCCACACGTGGGAAATTTGTTTTGTCACAGCAGGAAGTGGACAGTGCAAAAGTTATGAGGCAAAAATTAGAATACAATAAGAATAAATACAGTACACAACTGTACAGAATAGAATAAAATAAAATACTATGTACAGTAGAATAAAATAAAATAAATATACAATAAGATAAAAATAGAATACAAATACAAATACTATATACAACTGAGTAAAAATACAACGATGACAGAAAGGATTATTGCACTTAGTATTATTATTGTTATTGTTGTTGTTGTTGTTGTTATTATCATTATTATTTGCATTGCAATTGTGTGCAAGTTTTGTTCTGGCACAGAGTAGAAAAGCACTATATAAGAAAGAGTTCATTTACCATTTAACATCTGGGTTTTAAGTACAGTCCACAAATTTTCAATAGGGTTTCAAGGAGTTTAATATTAGCCTGCTTTAGCCATTCCAAAACTAGTTGTGATGTGTGTTTGGTAACATTTAGTTGTGTTTAAGTTTCAACCATTTAGCTGCTGATTTGACATGAAAATCTGGAGATAGTCCTCTTTATTTATTATTCCATCCACTTTCCACTTTGAGCATTATTTTGCTGCCAGTGATATCGCTACGATATCACTGGCAGCAAAATAATGCTACCACCATTTTCACAGCAGCTATAACTATCTTGAATCTGAAAGCCTCACCTTTATTCATCCAAACATACCACCTGTCATTGCAGCCAAAGAGCTCCGTCTTTGTCTCATCTGACCATAGGCTTTTCTCTAGAAGGCATTTGGCTTGTTCTTATGGGCAGCTGCACACGGCATTCATGCCCATGAAGAGTATATGCAAAGTGGAAAAATGTACTTTAACCTGTTAGTAAGACATTTGGCTAATTCATAACATCAAATTAGAATAAAATTCTAACAACCGTCTAGTCTCCTGAAAACTTGACAGTAAGAACAGTGTTGAGTCAGAATACTAACCCAGAACACAGAATACACTGTGAGCAATATTGAGGCGTTTTCTTATTTCTCTCAAAACAGAGGCTTATGCTTCATTTGTCTGCTTCACGTAGGTTTGACTTGAATATTAATCCAGCAATTACAATGGAGAAACAGATATCTATTTTGTGCACCTCTGCTTTGTCCCTTTCCCTCCCTCGGCTCCTCTGTCCATCCATCCACTGCTACACCCCACCCTCCTACCGTGCTGTATGCTTATGGGAATCCACTGTAAAGAGTGTGATTAATTTAGATTATCAGTTGGTTGGGGCTCCTCAGCTGCCTACTTTTGATAAATTTGCCCTGCATCCTGAAGGCTAATAAGGAAAAGAAATGTGGATATTTCTCCTCCTTATTTGAGGATGATAGTTGCTGATGAGTTTGAGGGATAAGGAGAGGAGGATGTGGAAGAAATTGGGCTCTGGGGTTCTTTCTCCAGCCCAGCAGGAGGCAGCAAGGCAAAGCTCAAATAACAAATGAGTTTTGCTGAGGATTTGGCTAATCATCTCAGGCTGCCTCCCCAAGACAACTGGACTTATCAGAGAGAGGGAGAGAGAGGAAAACCCAGCACTTGAACTGTAGACCCTGGGCCCTAATTAACAACGACCACAAATGAAAAGCAGCTGTCTGTAATTACATAATTAAAGTGCCTTTGGGGGGAAGAAAAGCATAATTTCTGCAGCCATCGCCATAAATCTTGTGCTGTCCAAGTCCATACATTTAACATGAACTTTTCCCGAGCAGGTTAACGCATTACTCATATAAAAAACACACGATTCCTTTGTGTTTTGCTTGGACCTGCTTAATAACAAAGAGTATACCATCTCAGAGAACTCATTGAGCTTAAACAACTGACACCTCCACTTACCTCCATGTGTAAAACTTTCACTCCTTTTTTTTGTCTTTTCTCCAACACTAACTGGAGTGAAGCTATTACCTACTGTTCCAAAACTGACTGTTGCTGGGATAAAGCATGTTGAGGAAATCAATCTTGTGAGTTGCATGACTGACAGAGAGAGGAATTACAAGCCAGCTGCTACAAAGCAGGAAATTTAACTAAGGATTTCTTTTCTTTCATGTATTATTCTGTTAGTATGAGAATTTAATTTGACAATAGCCACCTTGGTAAATGGCCTGTATTTGTATAGCGCTCTATGAGCTTGAGCTTGAATGATACCCTGTGTGCGCTGGAGGGGGTGGGGTGGGGGGGCAATCCTACAAACACATTCTCATTTGAAATTAGCAATGAAAACCTCAAAGCGAACATTTGGTTTTACTTAGGATAATTCCCGTGAAACTCAAGTCAGACGGTAACTTTTACCCCCAAAACACCACAGCCACCAGCAGACGAGCAATTAAGCAATTACACCCATTTCACAAAGTAAGCCATAAACACCTCTAAGTGTATTATGAATAGACTCAGCACGTTCCGCTGGAACCTCACCGTGATCTTTTGTCAGACACTCTAGGGAATGATTAATAGTTTAATTTTTGAAAATTATTGAGACACACAAATAATTTGATAGAAAGAGGGGCTATTACCACATATTGTAATAGAGATGTTACAATGATGAAAGCTTTAATTTGTTTTTAGAGCACTTACAGGGGTTAGAAAAGCCACCTCGCTCCCCATCATCAATCATGTGTCACTTAACAGAAGTGTTATGTTATAGGGGAAATGCAAATATGCTGTCTTAAATGCATGCTGTCGAACAGCTGGCTTTTTCAGGCTCGCTGAATCTCTGCTTACAGTTTTCGCTATAAAGAAAATTACAAGTAGTCGTCTGGCAGAGGATTTGTCCGTGCTGAATAAAGACCGGGATTGGCAGGAGGCACGACACTACTCTCAGGCAGTATGTAATTAAAACAGACAGATTTGTCCAGCTCTGCAAATCAGATACTTAAAGATTTCCAAATGCTAGGAAATATTGGAAATATTGATACTGAAGATTGGCCTATTCAAATTCATCAATGAATATGCTGTCTCTGTGTTAATGTTGAAAGTAAGCATATGCGGGATCACAGAAAACGAAACCAAATTCAAACCTTGCATGTGCAGCACAGTGCATGGCAGAAGTACTTCAACAGGATTACAACAGTGCTGCAGTTCAACGTCGAGGAGTGGCCTCAGCTGGGCAGCGTAGTCTCCTCTGCTCCCTCTGTTAGTCAGACCTCTGTCTGTTTTCTTTTCTACAAACTGATGTTTCATTGTTTGCTAGAAAAGTTCAAAAGGTATCACGAGGTATGAAGCTGAAACGGTTCCTGCGTTAAACATAAACACTGGCAGAGCCAAAATCTAAAGCAGATTTAGCAGTTTTATTTCTCATTGGTCTGTGGTGGTTCAAAAACTGCATGTATCCAACTGTACTGTAAATGAGGTTTCTGCGCCTGTTTTTCTAACTGGCCTTGTTGACACATCAGTGTGCTGCTACAGAAATGCAGACCTGATTGGGACCATGAGTGTTCCAGTGCATTTCAAGCGTCTTGACAGACTTCAGGGTTAAGATGTTCTGAATTAGATTTGAATTACAACCACTAAATGCCCCTGTCAAAGCTAATTACAGCTGACACTGGCCATGTGTGCTTGCTTCACCCACTCTTATAATGGAGGCACAGAGCTTAAACAAAGAAATATTACAAAGGAATCGCCCCAGAAATTGTCACAATGTAAAAGGGTAATAGGGAGGTATTTCTCAGCTCAAAATGCTAATCCACAGTCAGTCTCTGGCAGTGGCTTGGCAAATAAAAGGCCTGCAGAAAACTCCAGTGGAGGCAAGATTTTCTTTTTTTTAAGTTAGTGTTGAGAACAACAATGGCTTTTTTTGTTTGCATTTCATCAGTTTAAGTAACCACAAATCACATCGCTTCCACTATGAGAGGTTTGCGTAAAGATTTATACATAAGCCTCAGACGGAGGACTTTTCTCGATACAGCAAAGTGTCGTTCAGTGACTGCAGATGTTTAAGCTCAGTCTTCCTGACACAGTAATTGCCTGAGGAGGCAAGGTAACCTTAAACAACAGTCAGCATCGCTGAGAAAAATGAAAGGACGATGAAATAAATTAAAATTCTTGAGTGAAATGGTGAAAATAAACAGAATGCCTGAAATAGCACCATGAGTCCACAGAGAGGGACTCTGTCATTCCTCAAGGGCCTGGCCTATCAGAGCTAACTGCGTGTGCAGGCCAGCACTCCGTCATCCACACTTTCTCACTTAACTGACAGCTCAGGTGTAAAAGTTTTACATTTAGAGGACCAAAGCTCCCCTCCTCCACCCTCCTGCACCTCGAATCAGGACCATGCCAAATCAGAGCTGTCATTCGAACCAGCTACAATCAACGTGTTTGCACCCTAAAGGAAATTTAACTTGGTTCAGTTTCAGTTTGAGATCAACAGACTGTGTAGTGTGTGTGCGTACATGTATTAATATCTTTGTGTGGACCTAAAATTGGAATTTTACTATACTGGTGGGGACCAAAGTCCAGGTCCCCACAAGTTTGAAGGCATTTTTCAAAATGTGGTTTTAGTGTCAGGGTTACATTTGGGTTAAGGTTAGGTTTATGGTTAATGCTAGGCATTCATTTTTGATGGTTAGGGTTAGCATTATGTCAATGGGATGTCCCCACGAGGATAGCAAACCAGACATGTGTGTGTGTGTGTGTGTGTGTGTGTGTGTGTGTGTGTGTGTGTGTGTGTGTAGAGAGAGAGAGAGAGAGAGAGAGAGAGAGATGTACTTTTAAAAACAATTAAGAGAAACACCCAAATGAATATGATTACAATAACAATGGATGATTTTGGTTTTAATGGAAGGGTTTTCATTTAACAGATTTTCTGATGTAGATTTTTTTGTACATTTTCTTTAGAGAGGAATTTATAATAACACTGTGTGGCCTTGAAAATGTTTGGCAATGTTATTTGTGAATATTAAGATGATATGACGCAGGCTTGGTTGTAGTAAACCCACACGCTGCGATCCTGAACTTAACTAAGACCCCAACACTTAAAATCTAGGGTCTCTAAATCTCCTTTACATTATATCAACAGTGTGAGTGCTGGCTGATCGGGACACATTTATGTTCATTATATTTTGTTTTTAGTGGAGAATAAAAAGTTAAATCACTTCCATCACTGCCAACAGAAATTTCAGAACGTTTTTTGAAACAGAATTAATGCCTTTACGTCATTTCTGTACAAGCATGTTATTGTTTTCTCTCGAATATCGTTTTGGAGACCGGCAAGGTTTATTCATGTTTACAATGGCTCTCATGAGCTCTGATGTAATCCAACTCTAAAAAACAGGTCCACCAACACCTCGTTACTGGCTGAGGTAGCCCTGCTTTTGCCTTTGCCCTCTGAACCCCACAAGGTGCCCATTTCGTGACACCAGCAGGACCCCTTTTTTCCAGAGCCACCTCCTCACAGTTGAGCAGCCTGCCACAGAGCTGTGCAGCTACCTCCCTGTCTCTCTGTGCATAGGTGTGCATTACATACACAAAGTGCAAATTAGGTTACTGAACAATATTCACAGAGCTGGATCTGTGAGTCTCCAGCCAGAACTCATGCAGCATGTTTAAGGAAAACAGTTACAGAGCCATTATTATCAGGGGTGGGATTAGAGCGGGATTTGGCTGGCCATAAATATATCACAACTTCATTAAACATGGACAGCACTGGAGCGGGAAAATGAATGGATGGGGGATTTGAGACGGGTTGTGCAGGGGGCCTCTAAGATTGGTGTTTAAGATGGGGTGGTGGGTGGGGGTTTGGACAAGGCTTAGCTAATTCTCTTATTCTGGACTTGAAGGGGGGTTGATAAGAGCATTGCAAGGCATGAAAAGACTTTCCATCTGAAAGCACTTCATTAAAGGCCTTCCCGTGCTGCAGCTTTGCCCCGGCTGCTCTGGGAAGGCATTAAACAGCTGAGAGTGAAAGCTGAGTGGCTGGAGCCAATTCAGCCCAAAGGGGAACCTTGATTTGGGCCATTTATGCCTCATCATCGACTGCAAGGGTCTCAGCTTACACCACTGGAGGACACTCACCGTCTACTAAATTAGCTTTGATGCAGTCACAAACAGTTCAGAAGGAACAGTGTCAAAAGATATAAAGTATATAAAGTATATGAAACATAATATAGAAACATTCCTACTTTTATGATATTTATAGTCACATTTGTATATTAACAATTTAAAGTTATATCCATGAATTTTGGAGAAAATCACAGTATTTCGATTAACACATGGTTAATCCCTCTCTTAAACTACATGTAATTGGCTATAATTGTATTGATCTTGCTCACAATTTCAGCCCCGTAAATTGTTTGTCCTAATTCTGTAAAAGTGACACATACACACACCAGCACACAAGTATGTAAAAGTCACCCACTACAGTAGCCTTCATTGGGCTTCAGAGGTCACCCAATAATCAGCCTGAAAAAAGCCTTTATTCTTTTATTTATTTGATTGGAAATTTATTACAAATTTATATTATATTATATTTATTTTATTGTTTTCTTGTTAACTTATTGTTTTGTAATAACCCTATCTACCACTAACCAAGAATCCACCCCCAACCAGTTGTGGCAGACGGCTGCGCCGCACTGAGCCTGGTTCAGGTTGAGGTTTTTCCTTCTCACTGTCGCCAAAGTGCTTATTCATGGGGGGTCGTATGATTTGGGGCGTTTTCTCTGTTTTGTATCATTGTAGATTCTTTGCCTTACAACATAGTCTCACTCTCGCTATGTGACATACTGCCCCTTGCTGTGATGTGTCAACATGCTGGGAACACTCTTTCTGAGTAGAGCTTTAGAGAAGCATATTGTTCAATATCAAAGTGACACACAAGGTAAAATTCCAAAGAAAGCAAGCATACAGTACCACCAGGCTTTCACCTAGAGGACGCAATTTCTTGCCTCTTGGATGAGGACTGTTTCTAGACACAGTGTCGTCTGACTGTTTTGTTTTTTTTAAACTGTGAAATGGGTAACTGGTTAGGACTGCACTCCTGTCCTAGTTCTGCATTTTACTGATGCTTTTTATTAGGTAAAAGTGTTCATTACTGCTGTTTTAGTGGATAACTTTCTGTTTTAATTGTGTCAGAGCCCTGATGAAATGAAATATTGCATACTAAAACTATGCAAGGAACATACCACCCAGAATATCGCTAGAATGTGAATGGCTTCTGTCAAAGGTCTCACGCAAACACACTGCTGCAAATCAACTCAATGTTGAAGCTCTATGGGGCCAGTACAAGTATTTAGAAGAAGGAAAAACCCTCTTTAATAACACTGTAATATTATACTTGGGCTCCTTATTTTTTCTTTTCAAAAAGTGCATGTGTCATATTGGGCTCCCGCCTACAAATAGGAATTGAGGGTATTTCACCGCAATATTTCTATCTGGCTCATGAACAGTCAGTTCAAATGGAACCCAGGTTTCATCCTTCAGTCCCAAAATGGCATGGTTTTATAGAAGAAAAACACATGAGAGGAGTGTTTTAGATATCAGATTATCATCAAGAAGCAAAAGATGCCCTGGTATTTTGTTGAAGATTTTGGTATTAAATCTCTGCTTCAAAGTGACTAATTATGCTAAGTCCTGATTTCATGGTCACAGCTGTACCACATTACCAATCACAACACAGCTCGGCGTATACTGTCACAGTTGCGCTGCATGGGGAGATGTTGAGGCGTATCTCTGTTGGTATTGATGTCACTGAAACACTCAGGAGAACCATCTGGATGCAAATTTCCATCAGTCACCACAGCCAACATCCAAAGACCAGGGGTTTATCTTAAGTTTTTATATTTGAAGTAAAAATTTGCTGATTGCTCATCACCTCATTTCATCCCTGTCTTTTCACGGTTCATTTCTTCACTCCGTCACTGCAGGCAACATGTGTTACTTGACAAACAAGCCACTGGAAGCATTACATGTATGCTGTCTATTTCATCCAGTGGCTGAAGGATTGCGAATGTGTGAATGTCCAAGAAAATACATCCAACTGAGCATGTCAGGAACAATTGTTTCCATGAATGATTTTTGTTTTATTAACAACAATTTAGCCAGTTGAGTAAAAATTGTTGAGGAAAAAATAAGATTAAAGCCATGCTGTCTCCTACTTACTGTAGTGTGTCATTACATTCCATAGTAATATCCTGCTGCACAACATGTCAGCAACAATGGGCCACAGCAAAGCAGTAAATATAGGACGTGTTAAAAAAAAGTGTTTGACACTAAGTAGTAGCATTGCTAGATACACAAATGTGTTTAGAAAATGTAATGATGCTAGTGGCTTCGAAATGTGGCATAGTCAACCCAGAGACCAGAACAAATCTCTGCCCATGGCATATTAGGGTAAGGGGAGGGTTGTAGTTATGGCAACTCACTGTAACTGCCAGTAATTAGTCAATGATGAGAAAAACAAACAACCTTTGAAAAACGTAAGTACTCACTGTCGGGGTGACCATCACGTTCTTTATTTACATTTACATTTCATGAAGGCACATGACCTCTCGCATTTACACTTGTAAGAGTGATCCAAATTACTATCTGATTCATAGAGTCCATCTACAAGTTGCAAGCTTGGTGGATCGATCTCTGACACCTCCAGTCCTAATGCTGTATCATCAAGATACACAACTCTGAGTTGCTTACAGTACATTGTGTGTCAATGTTAGTTTGACAGTTGACTTCTGAATTCAGGTCATATTTATTTATATAGTGTTGGGAGTGGTTTCAGGATTCTTAAAGGCCTTACAATATTAGAGCAAAAACTCCAAAAATCAGATGGTTCCCTAAAAAATGAAGAAAAAATGAAAATTTCTCCTTTTAACAAGAAGAAATTTCAAGCAAAACCAGTGAAGAAGATAATGCCATGATACAACCTCAATTTTTTTAAAACAAGTTGGAAAATATATCATTTAAAAATAAAAAGGTCAATTATAAATTTGATGGAAGCAATAGATTTTATAAAATCAACATTTGGCAGTGGCAAAGATTATCTGCTTCCAGCAACTCCCATGCAGGATCTTAGAGGACTGCATGGCAGCAAATCGTGCGTGGGTAAAAACCTCTTTCCCCCCTCTGTCCGACTGAAAAGTGCACATGGACAGACACATTTCCAGGACTATAAATCCCACTTTAATGAGAGATGGACACGTCCTTGAGACAGAGAGAGCTGCAGTCTACAAATAAGCCAACAATAGCTGACTGCTGTCACAAGATGGCAGTAATGTAGAAGCTGGGTGCAAACAGGTGAGGAGTTTGTGACAGCAGTGTCCAAGATGAAAGGAGAGAGAGAATGATTTACTTTGGTACATTTTAATATATGTCTATTTTTAGTTTTGAAAAGGCAAGCACTGCTTGCCTTGCTTGTCCTGATGGATGCCCATTGAACCTTCATACTTCAGATTTTCAGAACATCTCTGAGTCATGCCACCAACAGAAATACTCGGATGATTGTTCAGAAGCTGGATATATTAGCGATAGGAAGTAGGGGCTAGTGGATTGATCCAAATATGAATACCAAAATGATATTGTATCAGATCGATACTAGCACAATAGGATCCATGCTTTAGTTTGTTTGTCTTTAAGTTCAACACACTGCTCCCACTCATCGGTGTTATAGTACTCATGTTTGTGCTTGTCTCACACAAGCACACTTTGCTCTACACATTCCTCCATGCCTAGGTGTCTTTAGTTGTCCCGCAGT
Source organism: Mchenga conophoros (assembly GCF_057382185.1). Lineage (NCBI taxonomy): Eukaryota > Metazoa > Chordata > Actinopteri > Cichliformes > Cichlidae > Mchenga > Mchenga conophoros. The sequence goes on along the minus strand of NC_140544.1, from coordinate 2,441,105 downwards.
CATGTGACTCAGTGGCACTGAGGAAGAGCGCGCAGCCTGCAGTGAGAAAGCATTGTGTAGGAATACTTTACAACTGCAAACAGTGATGCATGTTGGAAGAAAATTCTCTGCAGTGGCAACAACCTCTAACATATAAAAAGACATGACAGAGTATTTAAAAAAAAAGAAAGCTTTGTCCCAGACCCACAGGCCAAAGCACACAGAGGTAAAGAACATCCAGGGAGCTCATATAGGAATGAAAGTGACGTTTGAGACAAAGGTCACCTCTTCAGCCTTACTTAACATTTATCAGACAGATTACCTGTGAACCGTGATTACATGTCTATTCAGGCAAAATAATATGATTAGCCACTGAATTAGGTTAAACAAATTGTTTTATTATTTTTCTTTACCTCTAAATTAACTAAGAAAAATGTCTGAAAGAGTAACCTTTTTGTGTTGACTGTCAAGTCTGTTTTATTTATATGGTATATTAAAACATCAGAAGCTGACCCAAAGTGCTTTAAAGACAGACACATTTATATTTACATTTGAAAATTAGTTTTAAAATACGTGAAACGCTGAAAGGTGTGTTTTCTTTCATTAACCTACGCTGACAAGTGCTAACATTTTTTATATTAAAGTGTGTTCAGAATTTGCACATTCATGATGATTCATCTCATAAATCATGACACGCTGCTCAAGTTGCCTATCCAAGTTAAAAGTATTGGTATCAGATGATCTACAGTACTTTTCTACAGTACCTGTTTTTAGGGTCCTAAAAACCCACAATAGTACCATCACCATGTGCAGCAAGGTAATGTGGCATGTGGCAGTAAGTACTATCGCATTCATATCATTTTGAGCTCAAGCAGCTTTGTGCATTCAATCACTTAACCCTGTAAGACCCAACCCATCAAAAAATAGCAGAAAAAATTCAGATTTTTTGGAATTTATTAACCTTTATTTAAAAAATCCACAAACTTTTTTTTTGCTATATCATGTTGTGTATGATATATTTTAATTATATATTTTTTGATGCAGTGGATGTTTCTGGCAACTTTTTGTTAACAACAATGTCAATTTTAGACAAAGAAATTGTCTGTAACATTTTGAAATTATGGCAAGTATTGTTCATGTTGATGAGAGAGGTCTCACAAACTCATGTATTAAATATGATACATAGGGCATTATAGGGTTACAGTAAAATCAAAGTTAACTTTCAGGTCTCAGCGCTTAGGCCATAACTGTACACACATTTCTCTTCTTTGGCTTCCTGTGTGTTGTTTTTTTCCTGATTGTCTATTCGCCTCTAGAGTTGAAGATGCATTTTACTGAGAAGCACGACAAACCCAATTAAAAGTCCTTATGAAACATGTAGCCACTCTTATTAAAGGATTGGTGCTTTGAGCTGTGGAACAAAAACCGAGACACACTCACGGAAGCAAAACTTCTTTTGATATTATTAATGATTTGTGACAAATAGAGATTTGACATCAGAAAGTCTAATGTCTGATTCAATGAAATGTCTTGTCGAATGAATACTCTTGTAGGAGGAGATCAAATTTGATTTTTCCCTCTTGTTTGAACGAGTGCACAATTAGCTGAAATGTAGTGCGAGCGAAATGCAGTGACAGGCTGTGATCTGAGAAAACGAAGCCAGAGCTACCACCAAAGCTGATATGGTTTTCATATATTATTATCTGCATAATAAGTTTTTTTCCAAGAAGAGTTGACTTTACAAATGATAACACACACCTCTGATGGTGTGAGTACCTCTTTCCATCAGCCAACCTAATATCATACTTTTACTCTGTGATTCACCCCCTCTAGTTCAGCTAGGCTCATATCATATTTAAAGTCACTCTGATTTAGTCCCCCCTGTTGATGGCATATTTCTCATTTATGTTAAATCAAAGAGATGTGGTGTCAGACCTAACCACTGCTCATTACCATCATCACAGGAATACAGGGAGCAATTTACCTGTGGAGATGTGGTAATGCTGAATGAAAATAGGCCAAGCAGGAGCTGAAATGATGTTTCTAATTATGTGGCAACTCTCCCACTGCTCCCATGCTGCTTCTCAAGCCTCCAGTGCCCAGACTTCATTTCAATATTTGCGTCTCATCAGACAAAGATAAAGGGGAACAGCATTTCAAGGTTAGAGGTCCTCCTCCAGCCTTCAAATACTGCTTTGGCAGAGAATGATGAGTATCCCCATGTAGCATCATGCACACAAACAAACAACAGCAATCGCAGTATTGCAGAAAGGTGACACTGTGTTAATTATCTGCCTAAGCAAGCACTGTCAGCTCCTTTTCCTATTTGCTAACACTGACTAAGGCTTCAATCAGCAGCTTGATTCTTATTCACTTCTGGTTTGCACAAGTTTTTATTATGACAGCCGTCTCAGCTCTTTAGGTGTGATGAGAAAAAGCAGCGAGCAAAGGAGAGTGACAGAATTAGCTGAAAGGTTCAGCTAATTCTCTCACTCTCCTTTGCTTGCTTACTGATGTCAGCGACATGCTTGAAAAAGTATAGGACAGGGATATGTTTACTACCTCTTCTCTTAGGAAACAAGCTTTATTTTTTTTTTACCAGCATTTCAGAACTTTCTGTCACGATTTGTAGAGCCAAATCGTGTGGAAAGAGTCAGGAGTGGACCCAAATGCAGGCAAAGGTGGATGATCACAAAAGGTGAGCCTTTACTGAACTGAGCTGAACAAAGCTACAAACAGAGAAAACTTACCAAAACCTAAACTGGGAAAACTAAGAATAAAGTAACGCGAACCTGAAACTACAACTAGCAAATCTGAAAACGCGAGGCGACTGTGGTAAGACAGGGGATGACAAGTAATCAGACATGACGAGACCAAGGAGAAGGAAAACTCAATACACTGACATAGGACACGGACTTTCAAAGTAAAACAGGAAACATAACACAGAGGACACAGGACTTGACAAGGGGATACAGAGCAACCATAGAACACAGAGACAGAAGCCAGAAGACTAGAAATGATAAATAATGACAAAAACAAAGTTCAATAATAATACAAAACTCAAAACACTGAGTCACTGACCCAGGACCGTGACACTTTCAGAAGGGGCCTCTGACAATTATGTTTAATTTTTTCAAAGTTGTATTTTCAGTTCCATTCACTTCAATTTTAATTATATAGAGGCAGGGCACAGTTATCTGTGTCGGCTGGTTGGGGAATGAGGGGGAAAAGAACAGAACTAAACAGAGGATGCATAACATACTGTGGGAGATAAAAGTTAAAGGCATATAAACACATCAGGTGAGAAACGAGCAGAGTGAGAAACCCTCAGTGAGAGGGCAAGTCCCTCAGCAGCTCAGGCCTATTGGTGCGTGGAAGCTGGAAAGTCCAAGTTCCCAGTCAGAGATGTTATGTGGAACACCCAATCAACTCAGATTTCCCAACTGGAAAGTCGAAACAGATCAACAAACCTTGAGATAGCAAACCAAGATGGTGGCACTGAACATATCTGGTGGTAAAACTGTAAACTTTTAATCTATACTGTCACTCTTGTGTACTTTTTTTTCTCATTAAGTAGCCATATTTTTTTTTTAAACTGTGTGTTTTACACACACACTTGTGGATACACTGTAAGCTGAATGCAAATAGGGTCAGCTTTGTTGAAAACAGAGTTGAGGTGGAATCAGGGGTTATAGAGGGGGAATGAGCAGGGTTAATGGTGAGTTATTGCCTGTGCTGATAATGTACAGACTGCTGCTGTGTCACATCAGCGATTTATTTTAAAGTAAAATCAAAGGAAAACATGAATAAATATGCAAGAGGAAGGAAGAGGAGGGAGGGCTTGCCTGAACAGTTTTTTGGGGATTTTCACTGTAGCCTGCTGCAGTGCTGCAGAGTCTGTCACTCTGTACAGTTCTACTTCCAACCTCACCACGCTGTGGATATCGTCTACTCTGAAAGCTCCGTGGAAATCTGGGACAATTGAATATGAGACTGTTTGACCACAGACAACACCCCCGCACCCCTGCATTTTTTCTCAACTTAAAAGTACATCTGAACTTGTGGACTAAAATCTAAATAAGACTTCCTTATCTAAGGTTAGCATACTGGAACATCTCCTTTAATGAGGTTAATCAGTAACAATACTGGGTATAAAAAGAGCAGACACAGAGGCTGGCTCCAGACATTGTGGAGAGGTTCCTAACATTAAGGGAAACCGTTTAGCAGTAAAAGAAAATTGTTCTTAATTTGAAATTGTAAAAAATAAATGATCCGGCCTTCAAAGCACAATATTCTTTTTTTTTTAAATGAAATAAATAAAGCTGATTTTTTTTTTTTTACATTGAATGAACTGTCAGCTGACTGACTTTTGAATTTTTGTTTTTGTTTTTTTTCCTTTCTTGGACTGTTGAAGATATAATGTTCCTGGAAACCTCCTTCTGGAATGTGCATCAATGTAGATTGGACCTTCTACGCTAAGAAGCGTGTTGACTGGTTTATGCTGGTAATGATGTGAACCATGGGTCCGATTCCAAAAACAGCTGGAAGGTGTCTCAAATGTTAGGAAAAACACAATGCAATGATTTGCAGATCTCATAACCCCATATTTAATTCACAAGAGAACGTAGAAAACAGATTAAATATTTAAAGTGAGAAAATGCAGCTTAAGGAAAAAAACAGCATCAATGTTTCACACTTTGTATCCCCTGTTTAACAACAGTGTAGGAAGTGAGGACAGCAGCTGCTGCACTTCGGGGGAGTCTGATGGAGGATTTTAGTTTCTCAGCAGTCCTGGCTCTTTTTGGTTGTATTTTTTATTTCAATGCAGGCAGGGCAACCCATGTCCCTTGTGCTCAGAGATTTATCTAAATTATATTGTTGGAATAGTTAGATGATACTATGTACTGTAGATGATGAAATCTAGAAAGTCTTTGCAATTTTACTTCAAGGAGAAAACATTATCCTGAGCGCCTCCAAACAATAAGAGAACAAAAAAATGAGATGAATGCATACACCCTTCATGCTGCATGATTAAAATATTTGTTTTCATTGTCTACAAACTATTGCAAAAGCTAAGTTTCTGAAAACTGTAAACCGCAAAATAGCTTTTTAAAAGCTTCACTTACAGAGACCAAAAAATCTGTTTGGTTGTGGATGAAAAATGCAGAGAAAAAAGCTTTTTTTTTTTTATGACTCAAACTTTATTCGATTTTAATATACAACCCCCCCCCCCAAAAGATAGCAGAATGGACATTCCCAGTAACAACAACAGAACAAATTGAGAATCAATGCATATTTCCATCCCAAAAAAAAAAATGATGCCAACATTTCACATAGACCAGATTACAGCTATCCTGATTAGTCCGACCTTAACTACTTTAGCCGGATACGTCACTGACCTGTATGTAAAAAGTAGTTAGCCCACTTATCATTATAGTCGTCCAGTCTATTTAGCAGTCTATATGATAATCTTTCGTAAGCTGCCACTTGTCCCAAAGAGGTATACCACTGAGAGAAGGTAGGAGTCGATGAGGCCTTCCACTCTTTCACTAGCAGCTTCCTCCCCAGCATAATCGCCGTTTGTACCCAATGAGCAAGAGAAGTGGATAAGTGACTCAAAGCTAAAGGGTGAATATGAATCCTATGAATCCAATAATCTTGGACTTTGGAGCACCCCCAAAGCAAATGTAAAAGTGTGCCACTTCCTTGCTGGCATTTCCAGCATGCATCGTCAGTCGCTAGACCCACCCTATGCAACCGTGAGGGTGTCCAGTATACTCTATTTAAAATCTTAAATTGAACCAACCTTGAACGCAATTCGCGTGACATTTTTTTCAGATTCCTGAGGATGCCATTCCATTCCTCCACTGTAAAGTTGAGATTTAAGTCCATTTCCCACGTTCTTTTGAGGGACAGTGTGTTAGGATCAGAAGCTAATAAAAGCATTTTGTAATAAGTTGATGCCTCTTGTCCACGCCCAAAGGTTTTTTTTATTTCCCCCAGAAAGTCGCAGCTTGAAGACTCTAGAGCGGCTCTTCTAGAGCGGCTCTTCCTCAACTTCCTCCGACCACAGGTACAACATGCCCAGGACCCACTACAGTTTGCATACAAGGCGGGTGTCGGAGTGGAGGATGCCATCCTGTACCTCCTACACAGAGCCCACTCACACCTGGATGGGGGAAAAGGCACGGTCAGGATACTGTTTCTTGACTTTTCCAGTGCCTTTAATACCATCCGGCCCTGTATGCTTCAGGAAAAACTGAACAGGATGGAGGTGGACCCCTGCCTGGTGGCTTGGATCTCCGACTACCTCACCGACAGACCACAGTACGTCAGGCTGAAGGACATCACGTCTGACACTGTGGTCAGCAGCACAGGAGCACCACAGGGAACTGTGCTGTCCCCTCTTCTCTTCACCCTGTACACCTCTGACTTCTGCTACAACTCTGAATTATGCCATATTCAGAAGTTTGCAGATGACACGGCCATCATGGGGTGTATCTGGGATGATCAGGAAGAGGAGTACAGAAGTCTGGTGAGGAACTTTGTCGCATGGAGTCACACAAACCACCTGCAACTCAACACCTCAAAGACTAAGGAACTGGTTGTGGACTTCGGGAGGTCCAGAGAAGGTCCACTGCCGGTTCAGATAGAGGGGGAGGAGTTGGAGGTGGTCAACAAGTACAAGTACCTCGGGCTGTGGGTGGACAATAAACTGGACTGGTCATGCAACACAGAGCACCTGTATAAAAAAGCCCAAAGCCGACTGTACTTCCTCAGGAGGCTGAGGTCTTTTAACATCTGCAGGAAGCTCCTGAGGATGTTTTACCAGTCGGTGGTTGCTGGAGTACTTTTCTATGCTGTGGTGTGCTGGGGGAGCAGCACAGCAAAGAAGGACTCATCCAGGCTGGAGAAACTGATCAGGAAGGCTGGCTCTGTGGTCGGCATGAAGCTGGACACTCTGGTGACAGTGGCAGAGAAAAGGACATTAAAGAAACTGCTGGACATTATGAACAATGCTGGGCATCCTCTGCACACGGCCATAAACAACCAGAAGAGTCTGTTCAGTGACAGGTTGCTTCTCCCCAAGACAAGAACTAACAGACTTAAAAACTCCTTTGTCCCACACGCCATCAAACTGTTTAACTCCTCTCTGGAGGGGAGAGGGAGGGGAAACAGGAGGACAAAGGAGGGGGGAACAACTAAGCTGTAGTGCCTCTTCACCTCACTGTACAATACCTTGTGCAATACTTTTTGTAAATAGTCAACAGTGCAATAGACTCCATACTTGAAATGTGCAATTCACTTGTATTTTTATTTTTTATTCCTATTTATTCTATTTATCCCCTTTGTATATTTTATTTATATTTGTCTCTGTATTTATATATGTGTGTGTGTGTGTGTGTGTGTGTGTGTGTGTGTGTGTATATATATATAACAATTCTGTAACTGTAACTTCGGTCGTTGCTGTGCTTTTTGGAAGTCGAATTTCCCAGAGGAACCCACCCGAGGGATTAATAAAGTTCTATCTTATCTTATCTTATCTTATCTTAGCTTAAAGTGAACTTTGCGAATGAACCACATGTATTGGCCATCAAATGTCTTAGTTGCAGGTATTTCCAAAATTCCTGTCTAGGTAAATCAAATTCTTCTGCAAGTTTTCCATATGATTTAAATATACTGTTTTCATAAATATCCCCCAACACTGTTATACCTCTCTGAAACCAGAGCTTCCAAAAGAAGGGTAGTTTAGCAATAGAAAGTTTGGGATTATACCAAATACCAGCAGATTGGTTAAGATATGGATCAAATTTGAATAATTTGGACATTCTTTTCCATACTTCTTTCAAATGAGAAAGTACCGGATGTGATTGGATACGGGGGGACAAATTAGTTGATAAGCTATATAATGGTGTAAATGGCGAGCAAGCAGTACTTTCAATAGAAAACCAAGGAGGCGCTTTCTCAGGGGGTAAGAACCAATGTGCCAAATGCCGAAGAGAAAAAGCATAATGATATATAAGTAGATTAGGCATCCCTAACCCACCTCTGTCCACTGGTTTCTGCAGTTTTCTCAGATTCAATCTAGGCTTTTTATTATTCCATATAAATGCCTTACAGAGCTGGTCAAATTGTTTGGTGTATTTCAAAGGAACATGAATTGGTAGAGCCTGCAACAAATAATTGAACTTAGGTGTACATACCATTTTGATTACGTTTACCTTTCCCCACATTGAGAGATACATCGGAGCCCAACGATCAATATTAATTTTCAGAGCGCTGAGTAAAGGTTCAAAATTTATCTTTATCAGGTCTGACAAATGAGGCGGGAAGGTGATGCCTAAATACTTAATGCCCTCCTGAGGCCAGGAAAACATACCGGTTTGAAAAAGTGACCTAGGACAATAACTAGTTAACGGAAGGGCCTCTGATTTGGTCCAATTCACCTTATAACCAGAAATAGCTGAAAACGTATTTATTATTGCCTGCAAGGAGTTTAAAGACTTTTCTGGGTCTGATATAAAAAGCAAAATGTCATCGGCGTGCAACATCAGTTTATGACAGTCTCTCCCTATACTGACACCTGGAAAATTGGGCTCCCTACGAATAGCCACTGCCAGCGGCTCAAGGGCCAGAGCAAAAAGAAGTCGAGAGACGGGATCCCCCTGCCTGGTTCCTCTACCTGGTTCAAAAGAAGGGCCTATTATTCCATTTGTGAGTACTGATGCCTTGGGGTGTACATATATAAGCTGAATCCAATTAATAAAGCTTTTGGTAAAACCGAAACACTCCAAAGTGGCGAATAAATATCTCCACTCGACTCTGTCGAATGCCTTTTCGGCATCCAGCGAAATCGCAGCTATGGGAGAATGGCTGTCCTGAACCGCCCACATAATGTCAATTAACCTCCTAATATTATCAGCTGAAGAGGGTGAGCTTATGAAACCAACTTGATCTACATGTACAAGAGAGGTTATTACCCAGTTTAATCGATTAGCCAGAATTTTAGATAAAATCTTACTATCATAGGAGGTCAGACTTAGCTTTTACAGTCAGTGGGGTCCTTATCCTTCTTTAGGATAAGTGTAATGATGGCTTCAGATAGTGAAGGTGGGAGCCTACCCTCTTGAAAAAAGCTATTTATTTCTATTTTTTCATTCACTTTAAATTATATAGCACTAGATCGTAACAGCAGTAGCTTTGAGGCACTTATGTTTACTAAAACAGCTGTGCACATGTGTCTAAAAAACAAAGACGAATTTCCTTTGCTTATTTGTATGATTTAACCATTAAAATCGGTGGCAATCGGGGTACTCTGTTCTGTTTAGTTTATCTATTTCCATCTATTATTATTTCATCTCTGAAAGACAGAGAGAGGAGGACAGAGATTACTTTCTGTTTGACTTTGCAGGTTAGTTTTCTTTTACTGTCGTGGACTTGAGGCGAAGAGAGACATCAGACTAGAACAGGTCAAGCTTCGATAGCTTGTGGGACTCTGGAGGCAGATGACAGCTGATGAGAAGCAAGTGGAATGCTAAAGCAAAAGCTTGGTGAGAACATGCAGCAAGATTTTTTGTCATTCTTAAAACTACAGGGTGGGCCATTTATATGGATACACCGTAATAACATGGGAATGGTTGGTGATATTAAAGTCCTGTTTGTGGCACATTAGTATATGTGAGGGGGCAAACTCCTCAAGATGGGTGGTGACCATGGTGGCCATTTAGAAGTCGGCCATCTTGGATACAACTTTTGTTTTTTCAATAGGAAGAGGGTCATGTGACACATCAAATTTATTGTTAACGTCACAAGAAAAACAATGGTGTGCTTGGTTTCAACGTAACTTTATTCTTTCATGAGTTATTTACAAGTTTCTGATCACTTATAAAATGTGTTCAATGTGCTGCCCATTGTGTTGGATTGTCAATGCAACCCTCTTCTCCCACTCTTCACACACTGATAGCAACACCGCAGGAGAAATGCCAGCACAGGCATCCAGTATCCGTAGTTTCAGGTGCTGCATCACAGGTGACTCCTCCCATCCCATCATCTGTTTGATTCGTTGCCCTCCCTCAGGTCACCCACACCTACAGACTCACAAACAGCTACTTCCCCTGGGCCATTTAGACTGTAAACAACCACCATTCCACACCCCTCCAACCATCAATCTCAGCCATGCTCTGAGTATCCTTCAGGCCACTCACATGCAGACTGCTTACTCAGACCAGAGGCGGAGGCAGACATTTGATACACACGGGGCTTAGCCCTAAAGGGTAGTAGATTGAGATTGAGAAAGGTTTATATAATTATTTAGCCTTGTTGTGCAAACAAGCTGCAAAACTTAATAAATATAGAATTTGAAAAATAACAAACCTAAAAAGAAACACTAGGTACGAGATACATGAGGACCTATGATACGCTGATACTTTTGGTAAACAACCATGTGACTAACATGTGTGTCTCACCTGCTCTTGTTCATCTCTGTTCTGTCCTCGTTCTCCTCTCTCTCCCTCTCTGTTCCCCCCCCTCTCTCTCTGTGCTGACAATCATCAAATATACAGTTGAAACCAGATATTTACAGACTCTTCGGATAAAAACACTTTTTTAATTGTAACATCAAATCAGACTAAATGTTTATTTTTTAGATAAATATAAAAAACATATTTGTTAACTTTAAGAGTAAAGAGATAAACTGTCTGTATTTCTTAATTGCAAATGGCACCAAATTGTATTCAAACTTGAGCCACACTTATGGAGCTCCACAGTTCTTTTCCTGGTGTTTTGGTTAACATCTCTTGATGTTCCCATGTCAAAGAAACAGCCTCTGTGTTTTGCCTTATATGCATCCACAGCTGTGCCACCAGTTTACTCACATGGACTCTACGAACCTATCAGAAGCTTCTTCAGCTCAGAATGGAATCTTCTGCAGTTTCTTATTAATTAACAATAAACTTAGAGCTTCTATTTTTATCACTTTCATCAAATTTAGGAGCACATATACACTGTCTCTCTGTATTCTGACATTTAACTAATTCAAAAGATATTTCAATATTTATTTATCCAAAACAAAACAAGTTTACTCTAAATTGATGTTGTGCAGTAAAAAAATGTTCTTGTGTTTTCCATAAAGTGTAAATATCTGGTTTCAGCTGTGAATATACTGCTGTGTATTGAAGTTCCTCTTGTTTTGCATAGAAATATACTGAACAACATACAAAGCATAATATATAAAATAACATCTACCAGAGTTTTTTCTTTGAAAGAAGCTCCTTATGTCCATTCTTGTATATCAGTGCATTACTGAAACCGATTTATTTAGCCGTGGAGGGAAACAACTGAAAATATGAAATAAACACACGTGTAAGCTAAGACTCTCTAAAGAAACAGCATTGTTGTTGTTCGGCTTTTCATTTGTTGATTCACTTGAAGAGCAAGTAACGTAACATGGGTCAAGTGATCACTTTGATATCTTTCATGATTCACCGTCATATTTACATTATTTGTACAGTACGAATGATTTGCTTTGGTACCTGGTCGAACTTCAGTTCTCCTCTGTCTGCCTGGCTGCGTTTCTCCAACAGCGCACTCGCAGGCAGCAGCTGCCCCGCCCCCTCGCTCAGTCACTTAGTGTCTGAGCTCGGATCATACCAATATTAGGGGGGATTTACGCACAGTCGTAAATTCCCACAGTGTGCACTATGTGCTTCGAATATTGTGTGTAGTTTTTGTTTTATACAGTTGTCAGCCAGGCATCTAACTATGAAAAAATTACACTCCAAAAGACCCCGGGCTTCTGACAAAACAACCCGGGCTTAAGCCCCATAAGCCACCCCCCCCGCTCCGCCCCTGACTCAGACCAAGTCCTTTGCACTAGATTTAAGCACTTTGCAACTTGTCCTTTTAATGTGCTCCTTTCTCTTGTTTTGTATTTATTCTTGTTATTTATTCCTGTTGTCATACCATTTGTATTTGTTGCACAGTTGGTGAGTAGCACCAACAATTTCCTTGTACAATAACAAAAAGGGCTATTCTATCCTAAATTACATTTTCATGCAAATATGGAAAAATCAATATTTCTACAGGCTTTTTCATAGATTGTAGCCTGAACTGTGCTTCACAGGTTGACAAGCCTTTTTCTCTGAGCTGTTCCTTTGGGGGATTTCCTTTACAAACTCACATTTTGACAGGTTTATAAGAATGTGTTAGCCTTTAAGATTTTATAAATTCCAGATAGGAATGAACATCTCAACATGGGAAGAAGAACAACAACAAAAAAAGACAAATTGAAGTTTGAAGTTTCACTGACACATTGGTCTGACTGAAAAATTACCTGCCTCTAAGCCGGTTTAGTCCAGTGAAATGTGACCCTGATGGTGAACCTGCTTTGAGTATTCCTGTTTGGTTCCCAGGGGGTGAATTAACTGCTGTGGTATGTTGTCAGGCACCTGAGATGGAGCCAGTATAGTGGGTGCTGTTGATGAGTTTCAGACCCGAGTGGCTGTACCTCCATACAGAGCTGAATTCAGCAGCTTAGACCCATCCAAGCTCAAATCAGAGGACAGACTTAAAAGTGATAAATGGCCTACGCATTTAGAAGACCTTAAAAAACCAACTTAAATACATTCACAGTTGTTTCATTTCTGTACATTATCTCAAAGGAACGTTTATGTTAAATCAGTGTTTGATTATTGCCTGATGGTTTGTAAACCATCTATGAACATTATCTTTATAAATCCGTGGTTAAGATTATGCATACCATCTACAATCAATATTGGATTATAAGGGTTTAACTGCTGTTTATACTTGTTCCAATATTGAACGGTTATCCTTTCTGAACTTAGTAGATGCAGTTTGAAACAGTGTAGGTGTGATAAAGCATAAAGCTCATCTTTGTGTCACACAGTAACAGTTAATCATTCATTACAATGATTGAAGGACAAAAACCAAAGTGGAAAATGATATTTCAGGCTGCACTCGGCACACAATGCAGATCCCACAAGAAAGTTCTCCAGAGTCTAGAAAGTGATACCTGAACTGTTTGAAGGAGAAAAAGAACAGTAAATACACCATTGAATGTATAAATGTAAAAATAAATCCTACAATACTTTCTGGAATGATCATCATAGGTTTATTTTAAACAGAATATGATTAGTGACACGTTTAACCCCCTGGTTCTCAAACTGGGGATTATAACAAAGATGTTCAGTGGCTGAGTGGTTACTTAGAAGTATTGGCAAAATTAACTTCAGTCTCAGAACCTTTATCAGAATATAAAGACAGCATATATAAGATACCTCACATGTGGGAAAAAAAACAGTAACTCTGAATGAACAATGGGCTGTGTCATGACCATTTGCATATTAAAGATCAAGGAACTGACCTCACAGCCCATTGTTCATTCAGTGGTGCTAGTTTCAGTCATTGTGCAATGAACTGTTTATAAGGTTGGGGAAACCTGGAGTCAGCTGAGACTAAAGAAGTCACTTGGATGAGTGAAACATTTCTCTCACTAAAACCTAAACCAACTAAAACCTGCGTCCAGATGAACAGAATCAACTTTTTGGCAACTTTGTAGAATATTATATTGCTTTGCAAGTGGGCTGTGGGAGAGCAGCAAGGCTAAATGCTAACTGCTAGCAAGGTTTGGACAAGTTTTTGAAAGGACTGCTTCACCATGATGGTTCATGAAGAAAGCCAGAAAGGCTCTCTACACATTTATAAATTCATTACAAACAAAAAGAAAAGAGGAGTGTGACACTGACCAATATATCTAACTATTCAAATCCAGGGTCTAGTTTGGCTATAGTAGCCGTAACTACCATTAACAGAACATTGGTATTTGGTGGTGATAGTGTAACTGATTGCCCATTAATTATAGCTTGACCTATCAACATACTCAACCTGATTCTGTGCAGGGTTCCACCTGATAGAAAAAAAATGAACTCCACAGAATAACCATACCATTATTTTTATTGTAGATATAACAGGCTACAATTATAAAAACATGGGGGGGAATTAAAGGTATTTGTGACCCATAAGGTGCAGACCGCAAACCACTGCAGCACGGTATTACAGTATGACTGAGTTCTATTCCAAAGTCCCTTAAATATATTTGCTGCAGGTTGTGATGGCCCATAATTCCTCATACTGATAACAGTTCACTCGATCTGTGTAGCTCCATTCTGCTGGTGTTCTGCTGCATGGTGAACAGGATGTTCGATGTTGGCTTCATGAGACCAATATCTTGCTGCCAAGAGTTCTCTCTTTACCCCACTTTTCACCGTTTAACATTTAACAAAGCAATGTTGGTTTTCTTACACTCCATATTTGATCCTTGAAGGAAAAACCCACCTTAAAAAACACCAATAATGCTGGATACGGTGACATTTGCTTTACAAATTTACAACCAATCAGCCAAATGCATGTGGCCGACCTGACATAGAGATCTAGTGGCTGCCCAACATAAAAACATTTGAAACTCTGATGTCACGGTGGATGTAAACAAAAAAAAAAAAAAAAAAGAATTTTCTGACAGTCATTCACAGAAAATGTAAACACTTTGGAAACTTGATTGTAATGAAGCATTGTAGAAAACCTTACCCATTTTCCAAGATTGTCATACCATTCATCACAGTACCCACTGATATCCACTGTAAGGTCTTAAACAAATACACGAGCACACCGTAGTGAGTCCACGTCCACCTTCAGCACCATAAACGTTAAAGCACTTCTACCACCACAATATGCTGTTTGTTTATCTTCCCTGTTTGTTAAACTGCACACGCCTCGCCGAGACTTAAAATTCACTGACTCTGTAATCAGGCGTCAGATCCATTAGTCTAAGCTCGCACTAAAGCAGAGCCATTAGGAACACATGTTGGAAACTGACATGTGGACCCTGCATCAACATTTCCATATCAGTAATAGCACCTGACATTTAAAAATAAAATAAAGTATTATTGAGACAATGTATTGTTTTAAGATCAGGAACGCTTGATGTAATTAAGAAATGACAATCATAGTTTGTCAAATCCACAGTACACAATGG
Source organism: Mchenga conophoros (assembly GCF_057382185.1). NCBI lineage: Eukaryota > Metazoa > Chordata > Actinopteri > Cichliformes > Cichlidae > Mchenga > Mchenga conophoros. Next base: position 2,426,077 of record NC_140544.1, on the reverse strand, counting down.
TGAAGTATTACAAAGCCAGTATCAGTTAATATATCAGTACTGAAAGTTTGCTGTTTTGGTTAGGCTCTACTCTACCTTGAAAAGGACAATTTGTTGTTTCCACAGACTTTATGTAATCACATCAATTAAATGGAAAATTACAGAGTGAGCTGTGGACACAAAGCTGCATGGGCTAGATACTTTGACCTACTGGAGGAGACCCACTTTAGAGTCTCCATAGTAACTCTTGGAGTTTGCACAAAGGACCAAGAAGTGCAGTGTTTGCTCGTTTATAACAGCTGCAGAAAGAAGACTGCTGCTGATGCTGAAGGTGTTCTGATAAATCCCAACTTGAAGACCAAACAGTGTTACTACAGTAATCTATATAGTTTGACTTCAAAGTGTCACTTTTTTCATGATTGGTGTCAAAACATTCTAATTACATCCACGGCGAAAACGAGCAGTAATTTTACAGGCAAAGAATTCACAGAAGATCACAGACAATCAAATGTAAACAGTTTATGGTCCAATTCGTTTGAATGACAGACCACTTTCAGCCTACACTTGAAGAGCAGACGTGCTCATGTGAGCTGCTTCTCACAGGCATGAGTAGATTTTTCCTTTAGGTTCTCAAAAGGTTGGAAGTTTGATTACATGTGCCAGCCTCATTTCTCCTCCTGTGGTGGGCTAGTTTGCATTCTGTGACAAAGCAGGATTCAATTCAAAGTGTCAGTTTAACTTTACAATTCATTTCCAAACACATTTAAGGCAGGATATCCGACACATGACATCCAGACATTTTAGCCCCAATTACAGAGATTCTTCTTACAGTGTATTTGTCAGGTGAGAGCCTGCAGGCACGGTTTTCTCTTTCCTCTCCAATCGTCTCATTCTCTCATTTTAAACATAGATTTGTGTAACACCAGCAACTGAGACAGCAGCAAACCACAAGTTAGTCCTTAATAACATGGCATCATATATACACACACTGCTTTTTCCTCCATTGTTCAGTCCCTTTCACACTTTGACATGAGGTAAGGTATGGCGCCCAAGTGCAATGCTCAATTGTGCTACATGTACAAAAAGAAAAAAAAAAAAAAAAAACCAAAAAGAAAAAAACTTTGCCAGTAGAAGAAAACATCGTCCACTCCAAATAATCCAGGGCTACCTTAATTTCAGCACTCCCACACACGTCTTCATCTCCATCTGAAAAGGATCCTTGTTTTCCATCGGTCACACATAATACAGTGGGCGTGGCACCGCGAGCGATTTCACATTTGTTTTCTTTTTTTAAAATAATCCCTCTTCTGTCCCTCCCAGAGTCTCACTGATGATTAGTGTGTTCAGCTCTGTGTGTTTACTACAGAGTGAGGAGTGGCAGGGTGAAACTGATAGCCCACAGTGTCTAATGGGGGAATGAGAAATCACAGCCTGGTTTTCATAGTTCCACTCTGCCTGCTTGAGAAATAATAACAGATTGCACTCTGACAGTGATAAGCTGGAAAAAGGTGGACTGAAGTGTTGCAAAGTTTCACATTTACTCTTCACGTAGTATTCTGTTGGACCAAAGGAAGTGAATGGGAATCTGGGAAAAAGAAAGAATCAGGTTGCTGCAACAAACGGGTCAACAGAAATTTGGAATTTGTGGCCATATTCAAAACTACCGTACTGCAGCAGCTATCAGTCTGAACTTCGTTTGGGTGTTTGTAACACAGAATACTTCTGCCCTCTGACTGGGTGCCCGAAAGGGTTCGATCAACAACAGAGCCAGTTCCTGTCCTGAGTTCTCAGGTTTATGTTTTCTCTAGTAACACTTAGCATGGGTCAGAGTTAGAAAATGTCTGCAGTGGGTCTTCAGTCAGCCAAGGACACTGGAGCCAATCAGTGACATGATTTATTTAGGAATAATCTTCAGTTTAATTACGGAGTTTAGATCAAAAGCAAGAACATATACATTCATGTTGATTTGTGTATTCAGTGTGTCGCTGAAGATGCTGTGAACAACGCTACTCAGGAGGCTACTCCACTGACTCCACTAACCCTGCCAGTAAAACAAAACAAAACTCCAGGCCAAAAATCCAATCCTGCAGCTAAATGCTTTCACCAGGCATTTTCCTTTTCAGTGTTCCCCAAGTCAGTTTCCACAGACCCACTCTAAACAATGACCCACCTTGGCCAAGCATCATAGCTAACATTGTCCGTAGCCCATACATGGCAAGTCATCTGGATTTGGAGACGACTACAGGTAATGACCGAGCCGTCCGAGTACGGGCAAACGCTGGTTTGGAAAATGCACCCGTGCAGGATCTGGCATGTGGTTTTTGAAAACGGCGTCAAGGCAGGCACATATTTGCATACAGAGTGGAGGACTGAGAGCCAATCACGAGTGGTACTCTACACCCACGGAGATGCATTCTAATGACGGAGTGAAGTGGGCTGTCCACTTTGGATCAGAACACTGAATAGCCTTGTTAACATCAGATACGAGCAGGGCCTGCGATCTAGTCCGTGCACACGCTGGTTTCCTCCCACAGAAGGCACTAAGATCTGAGTCACATCTTTGATTCAAGACAAGCGACGCAAATCATGATGGAACTGGAGATTGGCTTATTGTATACTGAAGATCTGATGTAGACGGCGCTGTCAGAGTGCACTGAACTGAACTGCAGTCTTGTGCAGAAATTAACACTGAGAGGACGGTCCTTTGAGGTAGAAGACCTGTGTGGAGGATTTTGTGACCGATTAGATTTCAGATCGCTATACTAACAGTTCAGGTGTCACACAGGTAAAAGTCTTTTCCAACCCTTATTTATGAAGACAGAACTGAAGAGTTAAGTCAAGTATTTTCACCGCCTATTTTTTGGAGCAAATTTAAGAGTGCAATCCGATTACCTCTACAAGCACGTATCCTCGTGTGATCAATCAATCGTCTGTTTTACCCCTGAATTCGAAAGGAAACTCTAAATTGTTTGAAATGAATAGATGATGAAACTAATTTATGTGCAGAGAAAACAATTCCTATCCCCGCCCTCTAAAAATCATCAAGTGCCTCAAGTATGAGAGGGGAGAAGAGTCGACCACACAGCTTTCCTTTACAGCTCTATAGCAAACAAACAGGACCACCAAACTAAACAGTTAAAAAAAAAAAAAAAAAAAAAAGGAGGTCAAATAAAGAGGTATTATAGTTACAGTGCAAAAAAGATGAGAAGTTCAAGCTTAATACAAAAAAAAATTAGCACCAAACAAAAAAGAAAAACAAAGACAAGAAAATGCATGCAATTAACTGAGGTATTCAAGTGAAAAGGGCTTATTTATGAGGGCGAGGGGGGAGACATTTAGCAAGAAGCAAAAACCACAGACGAGGCTGGTATCCTTACCCTCGGGAACTGACTTCATTCTCATAGTGTCACATCTACTATAGCTTTGGTAGGTAAGGGATGTGAGGAACACTGTTGAAATGAATTGGTCTTGTTCACAAAGACGGTCTGAAAAGATTCCGTGTCACACACGAGTATCCAACTCATAGAAAATTCTGCAGCATATTGAACGGGTGAGTTTCTCTTTTTTCCTCGTATCAAAACTGGATGATTTCCTGTGGAAAGACATCTATTGCGCAAGACTGACCAAGTCGACTCCATCCACTCTTAGCATCGCTAAAACCAAATCGCAGAGATAATGCCTTAAACATCTCACCTGGCTGTCGCACTACATATAGCCGTAGACTTGAAACATTTATAGAAGCCATCCAGTTGTCTCGGTTTATACATAAGCTACAAGAACATGCAACCTCAAGTGCGGTTAGAAACTAGTTTAAATTACAGTAACTGGGAATGTTGTAATTCCTATCCGTTTTGCAGGATGACGGTGAGCCTTAGCATCTAAGGCCGATAATATCATTTATGCATTTCATATATATTTATATACTTTGCTACGTATATGATTTTGGTGTCAATCTGACCACACCATTTTAAAAATAACAGATCCTAATGGAATAAGTGCAAAACTGATCAAGAATACATTTCAAGACAGATTAGACAGAAATGCCACCAGGTGTTCGCTCCAGTGGTATCTGTTAGCCACGTCTGCCGTTAGCATTTTACAAACCGCTTTAAAACTGACTGGCACTAGTGCACAGGCTGAGGGGTTTAGCGTTTTTTTTTTTTTTTCTTCCTACATACACCTCTGATTGAACTATGTACAATCTAATACTACACAATAAGCATAAGCCTCATCTCACTGACACAAGGTTAAAAACAGATGACAACAAAAAGAACAGTGGGGAATTGACACTGTGACCTGACCTTTTTTTTTTTTTATATATAAACACCTTGCTATACGTTAATAAAGCACTCATGATTACACAAAGCAGAAAGGAAAAGTAAAGATTGTGTTTGCGCAAAAAAAAAAGAAAGGTAGAATATCTAATGTGAAATAGGCTGTGATATCAGTCTTCTTCAATTGTTGTGTCTGCACACAGTGTTCCCTGGGTGCCGTTGTTGTGCCATCACAGGCTAAAGATACAGGGCTAGTATCGTGCTGTGTTCGGAAGCCGACGTTGCTCTGTCGGCTTCGGTAACTTAGGTGCTAATGTTGACAGCTCAGTAAGAGAGCTCAATTGTTTTGGACCTGAGGTTGATTGGCTTTGAGGCTGCGCAGAGCTCGTCGCGCCGCTGCCGACTTGGCAATCCGGTAGCTGCGGCCAACACCTTTAAACTTGCCCTTTCCGACGACCTCCACCGTCACGCGGACTTTCCCATCATACGTTCTTTCTGCGGGGCTGCAAAGACAGGAGCGGGAACAACTGTTATTCTGAGTAATATACCAGCATTCTTTGAGTTGAATATCACACGTCCAATAAGAAATGATTCAAAAAGGTAGGGAAAAAAGGTGATTATATAGAGGCTTAACCCTTTAAAACATGAACCATGAAATAACTCCCAGAAATCTTTAATTGTTTTGATAACAGTGTTTGTTGAACCTTTACACAAAATATATCAAATTTGAATCTGCATATATGAGTATTAATTTGTATCACATTTGCTACATTAGCCACATTTTGCAATTCAGCCATTAAACATTTATCATGCAATTTATATCATTTTTTTTAAGGAAAAAGAAAAGTCACGCTGATGATGTAGACGTCTCAAAAACACACAAAAACCCTTGTAATCAAATATGATACGCTTCCAGAGATGGAGTTTTGCATAAGTAAGAAGATGTCAGAGACCAGTGTTAGTCCAGTATGATTAGTATACCTTTTATATTTTGATCATTATGCTAATTACACACTGTCCAAAAGTTTAATACCACTAAATTCAGCTGCCCTGAGTTAATAGCATCCACCAAATCCTTTCTTCTGTTTCTTTAATAGTTGATCCCATCTTAAAGAAAATATAATTATTTTGTTATCTATAAATTTGTACATGTAAAGCTGTTATTTACATATATTCCTGAACAGAAAAAACTACTTTTAGTGGTGGAATATTTTGCTCGATTAATGTGTGATGATATTTAAAAATCCTTTTGAAAGACACAAAATAATTTCCTTGTTTTTAAAATCACAGCTGGCCTAATAAATTTAAAGCACTGCACTTTTGCCCCTGTATGTACAGTCAGTGTAGCGAAGCTGTGCTCTTCATGTCCTACCTGAACTTTGCAGTTTCTGGTTCCATCTCGAGCAGCTCTCTCACAGGAGAGCGTGGCACATTGGCAGAGAATTTCTCTGTAATTGGTGAGGGGATGAAGATTGGTGAGGTAGAAAGAGATGGTATCATGACGATTCAATTGACACAACCACAGAAGTGGCAAATTATCATGAATGTTTGCAGTCATTCAAGCTCTCTGCATGCGCTGCCCATCAATCACGGAGGATAATCAAGAAACACAGAAATAAATAGAGAAACATGCTTCCACTCTTTCTCACCTATAAGTGGCCTCATCATTGGATAATACACTTGCCACACAGTCTCCAATGACATCCTGCTGTCCATGTAAATTGCTCCAGCTAGCGACTCAAAGATATCTCCCATGGCCTTAGGGACTTCAATGTCCTCCTCCTTCTCTTCGTCTTCTTCGGAGCGTCGCAGCTGGAGACAAAAACAACAAAGCTGTGCGTCAGCTGACACACTGACAGCTGTAACACCCCCAACCAGTTACAGCTGCCCCTCCCTGAGCCCCTTTCTGTCAGAGGTTCCTTCCTGTTAAAAGGGAGTTTTTCCCTTCTCAATGTCTATCTGCACTCTGACAGGTTGCACTGATGGCAACACAATAACCAGATCCCAGTTAATTACATATGGAGTCCAGTACTGTTCCCAGTCTGAGGCTTCTTATATAGTGCTTTTCTACTCTTAGCACTCAAAGACTTTTACACAACTCATTCACCCATTTGCACAAGCACTTTCTTCTATGCTCTCTAACATTCACATGCATTTATTTCCGATGGATGCACCGGAGAGCAACATGGGGTAAGCATCTTGCCCAAGCAGACAGGGATCGAACCATAACCCTTCCAATTAAGTAGGTGACCTGCTCTACCACCTGAGCTGCAGCCACCCTGTGTTAACTCTATGCTATCAGCCTAATCTTCTTCTGTGTAATGGGGACATTGTGAGTGACTTTCCTGTAAAGCTGCAGAATTTAAGCCTCTGTCTGTTTAGCGTTACCAACTCACATTAAGTCATCTCTCCATTGCTTTTACAGCTTTTTCTGTCTGATTTGACCCCCAAATATGTTATTTTATTGTTCAGCTTAGGGCGCTCTGCAGAAACATTGAGAAAGGATTAAGCCAATGGCTATGGTAGGAAAGAGTGTGCGAGTTATTGCTTAATTTCTTTCTCTCACTTTTTTATTTTTATAAATGCGTTCTTGTTTATATGCCTGCTGTCCCCTAAGGCATAAAAGTCCTTAAGCACAACGAAAGGAGATTTTGGTGCCAAGCTAGCCTTTTGCAGACGAATGAAACCCAAACGTTGGAATATGAAAACAGCTTAATAAAAGCTGGCAGCCTCGTTATTCGCAGCGAGCGGTTCTTGAACTTATTTCAGAGGGCAAAGCTACAATAACAAAGATTAGGCTTGTTCCTGCAGAAGCGATAATAACCACATTCTTCAGAGAAGCAGGACTCACCTCAGAGTCCATGCCTTGCATTTCATTCTTCTCCAGCTGAAACTGCACAAAGTCATCAATGACGTGGAAAAGCTCTGGCGAGATGGCCTTGAAGTACTTGTGATAATCGTATTTAACAGCCAGAGAGGCAAAGATGGTGTTGTTGACGAGCGCTGAGCGCAGGTCGGTCAGTACTCCAGGAGAGTGCTGCCGTGGGTCTTCGTAAAGGTGCTTTGTTATGAGGTAGTCTAGAATTGCATCGCCAAGAAACTCCAGCCGCTGGTAACAATCTAAGAAAAAGTGAAAGAAGCACAGATTTGTCAACTGGAGATGCACAACTAAGAATGAAGGACAAAGTCAGTAAAGCATAAGGTTTACTGACCTGTAATGGTGTTATAATGGTAGGAAGCGTGAGTGAAGGCTTGCAGGAGATAAGCCTTGTTCTTAAAAGTGTAGTTGATCTTTTTTTCAAAGTTCTCAAAGCCAGATATGAGGTGGTTGAGAGTTCGTTCTGCATCTGGATGGTCCAGCATGCAGCGGGGTGGGATCTTGAGCCAGCCGTAACACAGGTCTGCGACTTGAGTATGAGTGTGAACCTGTGCCGCTGCTCCAGTCGGTGGACCTCTCTCCAATGGTAAAACCTGTTGTCGTTTTATTAAAAAATAATAATAATAATAATAATAGGAGAGAGAGAGAGTTTTGCCTTGCATTCTTTAAAACGTTACTTTCAAACAGTGCCATGTCTGTAAAGCTTGGGTCCTTCCAGATTTGAGCTGATGCAAGTACTCGGTCCATAATTCTCAATATTTTATGCATCACAAAAATTAACATCATTAACATCACTGCAATGTTTTCCTGAACAATGCATGTCGCCACTCAAACTCCATAAACTCCATGTTAGGACGCAGGGGGAGGAGCTTGCTTAACTTTGCGATCGCCTAACTGGCATGTTCAGTAACTGACATGTATCTGAATTATTTATAATTAATATAAAAATATTATCAAATATAATTAACTATTTATTTGAACTGAGTCAGGAACATATAAGACCAAAAGTGAAGCGTGTTGCAAAGCTGAGGCCAACAGCAAAACAATGAACAGTAATAAAAAGTTTGTTCTGAAAGCTGGTAAAGTACATCCAAATCAGTATTATAATTCATGTATTAAGTTCAGGCCCAGGTTTAGTTTTTTCTATAGTTATTAAATAACACAGTAACAAAGTATTTGCCACTTTCCACTGTTACAAAAGTGAAATCTAAATTTGAAGAAGCCACTTTCATCTGTGGTTTTCACTTTGGACTACTCAGGTTCTCTGCAAATGCTAAACAAGCCTGAAAGAACAAACAGGCAAAGGAAAAAGTGCATTCTCCAAAATCGGGGAACTCTTTTATAGATGTTATAATAAAAAACTTAGGGAGAAGCAGTGGCAGGAAATATTCCACATCATGTTTATGCTCATCAAAAGGACATGTGGTTTTATTAGGATTCTCAATTGATTCATTTTTGTGCGTGTTCATTTGTTTCTGCATTGCGATGCATTCCGAGCTCACCTTGAGGCCCAGTGAACACAGGAACATTTGTGCAGCTCTCTCTCCACAGCTGGTCAGGTAGCAACCTAGCAGAGCCTCGACACAGTCAGCGATGCTCTTGTCTGCGATGCACTGCTCTGTATGCAGGTCGTAGGATATGGACTGCTTACCGAGCTCAGTGCCACAGTTCTCTTCCGATGGATTCCAAAAGCCTACCACAAAGTCATCCTCCTCACCGGCCTTGCTGGGGTCCAGGTAGCACATTGCATCCCACGAGCTGTAGTCAAACTCCTCAGGTGAGGGCCCACTGGGCACCTGCTCTGTGGGGTAATGAGCTGCGGTTGGATGGGAGGGCTTCTTGGGGGTCTTCCAATCATACGGAGATTCCATAGCTGGTGAGGAGCCTGAAGCTGGAGTAAGATTGGGAGGGAAGCCACTCAACGAGATCTTCTTCCCAAATGCTCCAGATCCCAGCAACATGTTGTCAATGAAGCGGATGTGCTCCTTGTAATACTCAAGATCATCCTCCATGTTCACTTCATCTTTTGGCTCATCTTTCAGCATCAACTCGCCATCTTCATCTACATCCTCGCCCTCGTCATCATCCTCATCATATTCGTGTCCAGATCGCCCGTTAGCCAAAAGCTCCTCTTTGGCCTGCATGAGGAAAAAAAAAAAGTCAATATAGTCCAAAAATCAATAGTTCATATTTCTATAGTATAATCACTGAAGTCTCTTCAGCACAAATTACTTTCTCCTGGGAGTAATTAAGTAATGTACTGCATTAGGTTTAACAAAATTGTTCTGTGTCATGTATGTAATACATTACCTTTTTAAAAATAATAACTCCAACACTGATCACACAACAAAGAGAAGAAACGCCTCCAACGCACACAAACATTTGAGCACACAGCTCATTAGCATGAATGTAATCTCATTGATATGCTGTGGAGCCAATGAGTATTGATAAGGAATCAAATCGATAACCAATAACAATAACGTAATCAGGTCTGCTGAAGCAGGTTTCCAGAGGCAAAATTAATCAAAATGCAACTTTAAGTATGTGAGCTGTCATTCATAGCCTACAGTTTAATGTGTGTTTACTGAAGTATGCATATATAGACTACACATTGACATTAACAGACGATATGTCCTAAGCATTATCAAAAAACATAACTAAACTCTTAATAAAAGTCTAATTGTGCACAGCGACTGTGTCTTGCTCCATTTTGTGAGTGTTTCTGTAAAAACACAGAGGAGACTGCTATCTGAACTAAATTAGAAAATGAGCCTGTCTCAGTGTTTTACTGCTTTTTATTGTTAAGCATTAGTTTTATTGCAATTTATTTCTGTTTTACATTTTCCTGCAGTTATTTCTGGGACAGTATATCATTCAACACAAACACAGTATCACAGGCCTGTTTTCAGCACTCTGGATATTTCCTGCATTCAAACAGCATTAGTCCATCTCGTTTGTTATGCCACTTTTAAGCACTGTTGATGCACATAATGTGCCTAATTAAAATCATGTGGGGCACCAGGTTACTTTCAGTTCAGCATAAAGTTGAATTTGTCTTTGGCCTGTTCTCTTAGCAACAGACTTTCATAGATTATTGGTACAATCTGGAGCAAAGGCTATACAGCATTGTGTAATTTCCCACCTCCATATGTGGATGACGAAAAGGGATGCCAGGGATGAAAAGTATATAGAAAGCTAGCACCACACGAACCATGAACAAACTGTCAGGTGAACATCTAATTTTATGGTATGTATCATCATCATCACTTCAAAAATAGATCTCCTTAAAATGTTCAACGACTGGATGTTTGGGCATATGGTTTGATTCACTGAAGGTTATTATCTAAAAGGAAAAGATTTTAGTCTTTTCTGTTTTAGGTTGTTCCTTTTTAGCTCACATCTGACCATTAACTGTGTTTTATTTCAAGCCGTTTTTCCCAAGTGGTGTATAAAAGAGTGTGTCGAAGGATTTTGGTTTTTAACCTTCATTATGAAAAACATTATCTGAGCTCCAGGAGTTCAGATGAGAGTTCAGACCTGTTCGACATGCAAGCACACAATCTCACCACGAGTTGCAAAACACGGAGAAAGTCTGCCCTCTACTGGCCCGTCATCGTCATTACATGAAACAACCTTTGGAAACTCCTCAGCGAACACACCGATCGACTACCACACAACAAAGAGAAAAAAACAGAGCGTATAAAGCTGCAGTAATCCACTGACCTCCTCTGAATTCATTCTGTCGGTGCTGCTCTTGTCCTGGTTGACCACATATCCAGGAGGCAGCCAGTTAACTGGAGGGTCGAAGATGGACACCACCATTCTGCTAGGAAGCCCTTTCTTCTTTCCCAGACGGTACAGGTTACAGTTGCTCACCTGGACATCAGGCAGAGTGTGAGTAACACAATGAAGTCATCTTGTCTTAATGGACACTGTGACATCAGCCAAGCCAGGACACAGTGCAAAGATGAGTTCTTAAACAGGTTTGCAGCTGTTCCCAAATGACACTAATCAACAGACCAAATGCTAATGCATCCAAGTCATTTTGTGTCATTTGCCTTGTTGTAGACAGCGATGAAAGTGTGTACATCTTCAGCCGGGCTGCATTCCATTATATACTGTTACTGTGTACACACATGCACGGCCTGTACCTTACTACTGCCACACGGTTCAGAGAAATAACATGCGTCTCACCTTCTTGCTGCGCATGTAGCTGAGACGTCCTTCGTGAGCATCAGGGTAGGTACAGAACAGGTATGTAGTGATGGCATGCTTCAGGAAAGAGTCACCGAGCATCTCCAGCCGCTCCAGGTTGAAGCCGTCGCTGGCATTAGACAAGGTCAGGGCCTGCAGGATGAGACCGGGGTTGGGCCCCAAGCTCTTGGGTGAGTTTGCTGCGTGGGATCCATGCTGGGGACGAGCACAGACATCAGAAGGTGCTGTGAGAGTGTTGGGACTCGTGGCTGCTCGGCTGCAGACTGAGGTAGCTTTTTTTGTGTGGTCTGAAGTCCTCCCCGATGTACATTCATCACTAGGCTGTGGAGGACTGGAGTTGGGCTTCTTCAAGGTGTGAGGGGGCTGCACAAGAACTGAGGTAGTGCTTTGTACTGATTTGGAGCTCTGCAGCCCAGCAAAGCTGAGCTGGGAGCATTGGCAATTGTCACATTGGGGAAGGTGCTCATTTTGGTTGCCATCGTCACAGCTAGCAAAGAAGGCAGTGCCATTAGTTAGGTTCCTGGTGCAGGGGGCTTCTTCAGAATCTAAAGCTTTGAAGTCCTCCTGCTCAGACATGGAAGAGTGCTCACCACTGGGAAGCATTAGGGAACTGGGATCAGGGCTTATAGTCTCTTGGTGCTTACAGTGACTGGCACCTTCCTCGCTGCAGGACTCAGGGCAGGATATGAAGGTTTTGCTGTCAATAGACCTTTTCCAGCCGAAGTCCAGGTTTGGATATCTGCCACATACAGAGCATCTACATGTTAGCGTGTGCACACACACACAAGTTGTTCACAAACAACAAATCCTAAAAGAGAAGATTTGGTTTTCTTAACTAAGATCAGACATTAACACTAACTCATCAAGTCCCAATGGGACACTTTGGTCTGGCCATTCTTGTGGATGTTACTTTGACATGCAATCAACTCGTTTTACTGTGCAATAGGAAAAAATGTGCAATTTTGAGGACACCAACATTTATATAGTCCTTTCCTAGTCTAATAAGTCAAAAGGCTTTACAATCTAACCAACAGTCACCCATTTTCTACACTTGCACTCCAATGAACAGTTTTAATTGTGTTTGTGTATGAATCTTTTGGAAAGTGTGACGCAGAAATCTGTTATTCTATTGTGTATGTAACAGCAACCTGAAGTCAGGGGGGAGGGTCTGGACTCCCACTCCGGCCTCACTAGCTGTCTGAGCTCTGAGCTCCTCAGCAGTCAACAGGCAGTGTAGGCGGTAAAGAATGCTGGGCAGACACACTGCTTTTCTCCACAGGGAGGCTGGAATAGGGTGGATGGCACACAGTTCTGGGACCAGGATCTGACGACAAACAAAGCACATGAGACTGGGATTATCGGAATAAACAGCAACTCACAACAAGACTTCGTCTCTGGCACTCACTGGTCTAATAATTCCTGAAAGCTAACAGATCACCATCAACCCTGTCCACACACATGATCATGCCATATTAAATAATGCATCTTTGAGAATAGTATTCTTCAGGAGCTTTTTGATACCTTTGAAAAAATGGCGGCGCGGCAGTAGCACGCAGCGGCCACTCCGGAGCCAAAACTGGTGCTGCATTGTTTATTGTTTACGTTTTTGTGTGTAGCGTGCTTATTTTGCACTATGCAGATATATTATATATTTTTTTTTTTTTGCACTAACTTGTCTTGTAGCACCTTGGTTCCTGGAGGAACGTTGTTTCGCCTCACTGTGTATTTTTAAACTGTATATGGTTGAAGTGACAATAAAGTTGAACTTGGAACTTGGAACTTTGATATAATAGGTTATAGAAATCAGTAATAATAATAATCATCATCATCATCATCAATCTATCCTCTTTTCCAGTTCAAATTCACAGTAGGGCTGGAGCCAGAGAGACGAGCGTTTACCCCACAGCCAATTCAGAACCAGTATCTGGACTGTGGGAGGAACCCCGAGCACCCGGACACAGACACAGGGAGAACATGCCCACTCTACACAGAAAGACTCCAGCTGACCAGTGGATGGAAACAGGACCACTGTACTAACCAGCAGTAAAGTGATATCTAGAAACGTTCTTTAAAAACACACAAAAATGAAATATGAGCATGTCCCATGTTCCTTTACACACAAAATTATACTAGGTTTCCTACACTGATGGATATCTCCTCACCCTACAATCTAACAGAGGCAGCGAGTACCTGTTTGTTCTGTAAACTCTCCCACTTGGCCTTCCTCTTCTCTGCACTGCTGAGTGGCAGGGCTTTGCCCTTCTGGTTTAGGTGTCGAGGGGTTAACAGGTTCAGTCTGCGATGGGACAAGAGAGTTGGAAAGCCTGGTCACCATAGTGAACATTTAAATTTATATATATACACGCATAGTATCAAACAAGCACCCCCCCAGGTTTGCCTTTTTCCTCCTGACCTTTATTCCACACTTCTGTGGATTACATATTGACAGTTCTCATAAAAGCTAGCATGTAAGCATATTCACACTTGGAAATTGCATTAATCTGTTTATTGCCTTTCATGAAATAACCAGTACAGACTCCACTCTTGGCTATAACATTATTATTCAGGAAGGGAGGTACTTCCTAAAAATAAAAATTGCTCCAATTCCTAACAACACAATATTTATGCAAAGCCAAGTGGAATCGCATATCTGCTTCTGTGCTTTTCTGTGTTTTCTCACATGCCTGAGAAAACTGTCCTTGTCCACATAATTATGAACCTGGCTCCAGATTTGGTGCCACTGACCTGGAGGAGGTGTGGTCTACATCCAGGAGCGGCTGGTTAAGGTTTGACAAGTCCAGGTTGTACTTTGTTTTGTAGTACTCAGCGAAAGTCTCATACTCTGGCGAAGGAAACTTGCTGAGTGGTGTCAGGTCTGCGTACACATCAGCGACATAGAAGCGATGAGGCTGGTCGAAGTTGCGATACCTGGAAAGTAGCAGCGAGGCGATTATCACGTCGTTTGGCTCAGCGTATACTTCATACAGCTGACACGTTCACACAAAATCAATCCAGTACAGACACGTGCCGCTCCACTACCTTGGAATGATGACAGCATCCTGGTAGTCCTCCAGCTTAAAGGTGAAGGGGTTCTGCTTTGTGTACTGAGTAGTAGGAATGCCAGTGCGGGCCTCAGACTTCTCAATGTCTTCCATAAACTTAAAATCCATATCTAGTGTGTTGGAGTCTCCAACTGAAGAAGCCAAAGGAGAGAAGGAAAGATGGTTAACGAACATTTTAACACAGGTGGAAATGAATTTACAAACTGAACTGAGCACTCACCAACATTCAGAGGTAGAACACAGTAAGCAGAGTCAGCCATTGTGGGCATGAACTCCAGTGCAGGTTTCTCCAGGCGGAGAATATGGGAGAAAATGTACTGGTGGAGACGAGTGATGAGGTCGAGCTGGGCAGTGGTGAGCGTGAAGCCAGACTTCTGCAACTCGATGGAGATGGTCACCTCACCAGAGCGAGTGTACACCGGGAAATGGGGAATCTGGATCAAAGCAAAGCTGCTCGTTTTCACATGTATAACACGTCTACAGAATAAATGCTGAAGAATATTGTGAAGCACTGAGGTACTCAAATGTGCCGAAGCAACGTACTCGAGGTATGGGTTTGGCAGTCAGTATGCCGAAGCACCTGGTGGTGTCCTCTGGCGGGTAGAGCTTTCTTCTACGGAAATTGAGCTCATCAGGGAGGGGAGTGGTGAGCACCATCCCAATCACATACAGGTAGTAGCTCTGCTCCGGTACTGCATAACAGTCACACAGACACTCCGGTATCTGGAGATGGCAGAAACGGGACACACGATTTTTGCACAGTACTGTATGCTCATTGAGTCAGCCCTCATGTTTCTCTATCCGGGTTTGCCTTTACTGCACTGGCAGTGCGTTTGGGATGAAAACTCATTCAACATTCAACTGTACTTTTCTTGCATTCGTAATTCCTTCAATCATAATTCCAACCACACTGGATGAAGTGCACCGTTCAGATACCGTTCACCTGCTGATTATTTTTTCTAGGCCTGCTACTTGTGTTGACCTCCACTTGTCCAGTTTCCTTCCTTTTTTAAAGGTCACCATGTCATATTTTGGCAAGTTTACAGTTTGCTAAACTAAAGCAAATAGTGTGCTTTAGCAACAGGCTGCTAGTAAAGCATTTAAAGATACAATGTAAAAATGAGTCTTTGCTAATGTAAAAGTCAGTGTTAAATGGCTTAACTTGGCTCTGAAAATGTCAGGCACTGAAACTGGACTGATAAGTACGAAAGCAGCCAGCATCTAAGGTGTTTCACAGTTTTTCTTTAAAGAAGTCTGGAGTACTACTGCTAAAGCCTACTTTAGAGGAAGCAGAATACAAAGAAATGAGGGGAGCACAGTGCTGTATATGCCAACACATTTACTTACTGGTGCGATATAGCAAGGTTCTGCCAATCCAGAGAGTCAGTGATGAGTTTGGATACAGCCAGTTGACCCCCCCCCCCCCCCAATCCCCCCATATCACCTCAGATTTTTGCAGCTGAATTACTTCAAAAACAGTCTGTAAACTGGTTCAGCCGTGCCCTCCCTGCATCAAATGCCTGCCTGTAATGAGCATGACGTACAGCTTTGGGGTAGCACTGCCTTCTCTTCGTAGAACCAGGCCGGCCTGGGACACTGGTCTCCTCCTCATCGTGAAGATCAAGCTCCTCCTCGTATTTTACCGTCTCCTTTCCCACGGGCATCAGGTGATCATCCAGTTCACCTTAGAAGGAAGAGGCAAAAGATGAAGCAATGAAGACAAAAATAAGATTAGTCTGCAAGATTGTTATTGTGGTTTTACCTATTTTGTGGAGTTTCTCACAGCATACTAGTGCAACTGCCTTCTCTGCCACTCTTGCACAATTCATCACTGGACCCTGTAGGTGCAAGTCAAAATATCAATCATCCTTTAGAAATATAAAAGGAGCACGTCAAAATGTTTACACTGGCAATTTTGAAAACTATAACAGCCTTCCTTACCTTGACAGGAACTCGCAGAGGGGAGTTTATAGGCAAGTAGAGAGTGGACTGGAAACATCCATCCCCCATCTCCACGGTTTTACATTTTGGTGCTAGGTGTGTGAATGGGTCGCTGGGCAGCCGAGCACAATACCTGAACACCAGGGCAGAAAGACCTTTTCAAATATTTATGGCAATATTTTGATAGATACAGAGCTCTGCTGGTTCTTTCTCACATCTCAAAGTGCTTTACTGTTTTTTGCCACTTGTACCCAGGAATCATGAATGAAACACACACACCTCGAGGAAACTCACACTGGCACAGAGACAACATTCAAACACTTCATCTCTTTATTACAAACTTAGTGCTGATGCGATGGCGATTGGACTGTGTGTCTGACACTTTCACTGGATTGGGAACCCTGTACTGTCTTCAGCTATACTGACATGTAAAATGATGAGTGAGAGAAAAAGAAGCAGCAGTATCATGTATATGTTGGCTCCATGCAAGCAGAAACCGTGGGCAGCAGTTCACATGGATTTAAAGTGACAAACAAAAAGAGGCTGTTTGGAGCAACCGGCAGTCTCGATCAATAACAAAGTATTTGAGCTGGAAAGAAAAACATTCTGAAAATCAGAAACCACACCTGTTAATGTGACCGATGGCCGTGTTGATGGTGACTCGAGGACCTCCATCCTCAGACCGCAGGACATAGGGTGGTAGAATGTTGTCATCATCCATCACCTGTTCCACTTCAAACTCACTCACCTCCACTGACTTGGAGCACTTATTCCTTAAGATCTGTTTGAGAGAAAATTAGGTCATTTGGCCCCTAAGCCAACAGACTAAGCATCTCAGTCTTGTCAGATAAAGAGAAAACATTACTTTTTCTATGGCCTTGTAGGTACTGAGATCTTCTTCAAAGGCTTTGGTCCTCCCAGTGTCAGCCAGCATGATGTAGTTGGAGACAGGTGCCCGAGCTCGGCCTTTGGACTGGACGTAGGACCTGTACTCTGTAGGCAAGTCAAACCGCACCACCAAGTTACACTTTGGAATATCTACGCCTTCCTCGACGATGCTGGTGGCAATCAGAAGGTTAGTTTCATGAGCCCGGAATTTGCGAAGAACCTGTCAGAGAAGGAAAAGGGGTCCTGAGTTCAGGAAGTGATAACAACAAAACAACCAAGAATTTAGCACGGTATCCACACATCTCTCCATCGTTCATTTTCAAAATCCAAGTTTTCTTTTATATTCAGCACAATTTCTTCCTGTAGTTATCTTATCAGATTCAGTGGCAGCGTCTGAACCCGGTGACCAGGTGCACAACATTTGCGAAAAGCACCTGACCGAGAAAAGTCTAGAAAGAGAAAGTGTTGTTGCCATGGTGCTCACTGTGCACACAACCACAAGTGCTAGCTCACAGGATTAGAGAAAACCATTAAATAACTCCAAACACATTTTTAAGACCTGTTCCAAGGTCCTCACAGGTCAGTGGGGTCAGAATGACTCTTTAGAAATAGTTACACTTGACTTTTCACAGAGTGCCACACCACTCAGAAGCTAATATGGAGAGAGTGTGATGGCTGACATCCCCAAGTTATCTCTCACTTACCTCCTCTTGCTTCCTGAACTCCACCTCCATTTGTTTGTTGCGTGCCTGGTTCTTGCCAATGCTGTGGCCAGTGATGAAGTTGCTACTTATATAAGCAAGCTCTGGGTCCTGCTTCCCTGCCTCCTTGATAAGACTGGAGAACAGAAAGAGTGTCAGTGATAACTCACCAAGGACAAAAACATGCAGCCAGTCAAACAACAGACGCCATCTTTCCAAACTTTTATGATTTATCACCAACTACCTGCTGCACTGACGATTTAGAGGGCGCGTTCATTCTCACCACATGCCTCTATCACTCAGCCACCAAAGTAAGAACAGAAAGGGTATTTTGGTACCTTAAGATGTAAACTCAATGGCTCTAAACACCGGGGATTTTTTTAAAATCCCAAAGCTACGATCATTAAGCTAGCCAGTGTATCTTATTTTGCCTCACTGTTACTGCTTTAAAAATACTTCTTTTTTTTTTTTAAACACCTCGAAAAATTGTAAAAACGCAGACGAATTTTATATGATATCATCCATTTATGTCCACTAATTACAGACTATGACAGGCAGATTAACCACGAGTCAGTGCTCTCTCCTGCTGGTATTACTCCAGTTTCCTTCTGATGTCTGCAGCACTGACTGACTGACACACACGAAATAACACCAGTCTCTAAGCTGAAGCAATTATTCCTTGAAGTCCTTACCGATTGAGGACAACAGCTGTATAACGCCTCTCCACAAAGATGATTCCACACAGGATATTTGTGAATGGAGAGGGAAAGTTAGCTTCAGGCCTCTCTTTGGCTTCCACCTCTTCATCCTCATCTTCATCCTCAGAGTCGCTCCAGGACACATAGTTGTCCTGGTTGCGGTTGTTGTACCACTCCACACTTTCAAACTGCTGCCGCTCAAACGGCTTGTATTCGTGCAGGATCTCAAGCAGCCGTAGGACCTTTGGCGTGACAAACTTGAGGTCCAGGCAGGCGGGGGAGAAATGCTCCTCACAGAGAGCGTGCACTTTGCGCAGAATAGTGTCCGTGAAGAGTAGAAATTTGCGGCTGAGTTCCTCCTGCTCGTGTTTGATGTACTTCTGTAGCTCGCGCACCATGATGCCTGCTGCCTTATCTGCACACCAGGGCCCCAGCACCTGCAGTACGGCCCGGCAGTCATTGAGGACCTGGACGGGAAGGGCACAGTATAAACAACAAGTTCACAGAGTAGGCTGTTCTACAGCTCACCTTTCTACTTGTAATTTTAGAATCTTTTCTGGGGACATTTTTCCATCATCATGGCTGGATAGCCACCAGTAAAAATCTCCCAAATAAGCATGGCAAATTACAAAATCTTCTCAGGTATACCCAGTATACCACATTATGACTGTTTCAGCAACCTCCCTTATATTGATAATAAAATTATTATTCCTTATCCAGGGATGATGACCATTATTCTCTCACTGATGAATTCAAAAATACTGGCAGTTGTACCCTTCAGCCTTCTAGTATGGTATCAATTTTGGCATGGTGACGACAATACCACAACATTTTATGGCTGAGAGGTAAAAAGTGCGGCGAAGAATCCACTAATGGTGCTGAAATCATAATAGCTGCTGACTGCATCGGCCCGATGAGTAGTTACATTTCTCGGGAGGCGCACGTCCACTTATGTCTTAGATTTAGTGCTGAAGCATAATTCAGGCATTACATCGATGGTTAACGCTCAGGGATCAGAAAATGCATAAAGCAACAGCCTGATGAGTCCAACACATGGGTGTACAGTAAGGTTGGGCATGGACGTATATATCGACTATCACCGACAGGCTGAGGCTTTCACCCATCGTTTTTACAAGAGCAATTTATTTATTTATTTATTTGCCCATGAGTAAGTTTTCTAATAATGTTGGTTGAAGCTAAGAGAAGCAGTCAACGAAAAAAATAATGACACTATTTTAACAGCATCCTCTTCTAGCTGCAAACAAATGCAGCAATTCATTTACTCAAACTCATAACAGTAAAAAAGAAAGGCAGTAGCCTACGTTCAGAAAAAAATTAAAAACATTTTATTTAAATTAAGAAAAAACCCACAATGGTGAGGAGGGAAACAAAGAGAAACTGCCTTCTTTTTTCCACTATAACCGTGTTTACAGGCCGTTCCAGTGTTTGTCTGACTTACACACTCGACCAAACAACAAATACAAAATTAAACCAAAAGTAAGTTAAAAATAAATTTTAAAAAAGTTAAAAATAAAAAAAAAAAATAAAAAACGCCAACGTAATGTACAGTCTTCTGTGCAAGTTGGCGCATCTCAATTAAATAAATAAATGAATATTCCAAAAACTATATTAATCCTGAAAGAAAGAAGAAAAGAAGGTAAAATATTCCCTCCAAACAAAACAAATTCTGAATGCGCAAATCAGTCTGTGTACGATTACATTGGTCACCCATCAAAAACTGACCTGCGTGACTATCGCCGGTTATTGGACTGATGGTTGTTGGTTGGAAAATTTTGACATATCGCCCAACCTTCGTGTACAAATATACAAAACCTGCAAAAACGATGCTGGTCTTTTCTGCGGTTAGTGAGAGGCACAGAAACCACCTCCAGAGTATGATGAAGTAAATAACCGTAGGATAAATAAAACTGAGATGAAGAAACACTAAATTTTAAAAGGCAGAAAACCTTTGGAACTCTGACCTGTTTGGAGATGAATGTGGGATCACGGTCCTCCTTGACCACAGATATGTTGCAGTCATTCAGGAAGTGAAGAGCTTCATTGAGTTCAGCCTGCAAACGGGAGGAGAGGCCACTCTTGTCCACGTAGGAACCGCAGTCCAACACCACTTCTCTTGGCTGAGAGGCGTATCTAAAACAAGACCCTGTATTGTGAGCATTTCACTGCCACCATTACTGGTTTTCAGTCTAGTTTCACATGTGTCACATACAATGGTGTGAAAAAGTGTTTGCCCTCTTCCTGATTTCCTATATTTTGGTACGTTTGTCACATTTAAATGTTTCACATCATCAAACAATTTTAAATATTAAAACAAACACAAGTAAACACAAAATTTAGTTTCTAAATTAAGCTGTTTACCATTAAAGGAGAAAAAAAATCCAAACTTACATGGCCCTGTGTGAAAAACTGAATGCCCCCTAAACCTAATAACTGGTTGGGCCACCGTTAGGAGCAACAAATGCAATCAAGCATTTGCCATTGGAGGAATTTTGACCCACTCATGTTTGCAGAATTGTTGTAATTTAGCCATATTGGAGGGTTTTTGAGCATGAACCACTTTTTTAAGGCAATGCGTCCCAAACGGATTCATGTCAAGACTTTGACCTGGCCACTCCAAAGTCTACATTTTGTTCTTCTTAAGCCATTCGGAGGTGGACTTGCTGGAGTGCTTTGGATCATTGTCCTGCTGCAGAACCCAAGTGCTTGAGGTCACAAACAGATGATTGGACATTCTCCTTCAAGGTGTTTTGGTAGACAGCAGGTTCCACTTACCAAGTCTTCCAGGTCGTGAGGCAGCAAAACACCCGTTCCTATTTAGCGCTTTTCTACTCTGAGCACACGTGTACATTCACACCAGCAGTTTTTTCTGTGCTGTTCCTAACTGCTTTCTGTCTAAGTGGTTTTTAAGCAGCTCACTGAGCATTTGTCAACAAGCAATCTGTATGAACCATTTCAGTCTGCTTTTAGACCAAATCACTCCACAGAAACAGCTTTAGTCAAAGTGGTCAATGATCTGCTCGTAAATGCAGACAATGATCGCACTTCAGTTTTATTACTGCTGGATCCAAGTGCTGCGTTTGACACTGTGGATCACTGCATTTTATTGGATAGGCTTGAACATTTTATTGGAATTACAGGAAATGTTTTATCATGGCTGAGATCTTACCTGCTTGGGAGGTCTCAGACTGTTAGTTTCAAAAATGATCTCTCTGAGACCTGTGCAGTGAGGCATGGGGTCCCTCAGGGGTCCGTACTTGGACCATTGCTGTTTTCTATGTACCTGCTGCCTCTTGGTGTTCTTTTACATTCTTTTAATGTAACCTTTCATTGTTACGCTGATGACCTGCAGCTTTATGTTCCTTTAACCATTGGAAATTGTGCTGAAGTCTCTAAACTAGAATGCTGTTTATCTGCAATTAAGGGCTGGTTATTGGATAATTTCTTGCTCCTAAATACTGATAAGACAGAGTTGATGGTCATTGGGCCACACAAATTTCAGCACTTGTCCCAAAATTTCATCTTGAAAATTGATGACAGTGTCATAAATTGCAGGAACAAGGTAAAAACTTGGGCGTGTGGTTCGACATGGTGCTCTCCTTCGAATCTCATGTAAAAGAGATAACAAAGACCGCCTTTTATCATTTGAGGAACATTGCCAGAATCAGACAAGTTTTGTCAAGCGACACTGCGGAGGTTCTTGTCCATGCATTTGTGTCTTCCCGCATTGATTATTGCAATGCTCTTCTTTCTGGCCTACCAAAGAAAAGTTTTAGAGGTCTACAGATGGTGCAAAATGCAGCTGCTCGCATTTTAACAAGAACTGGAAATTTGAGTACATTACCCCGGTTCTGAGATCTCTGCATTGGCTACCTTGTCAGGTTCGAGCAGATTTTAAGGTCCTGCTGCTCACCTACAAGGCTTTAAACGGATTGGCACCTTCATACCTCTCCGACCTTTTAGACCTTTATGTTCCATCTCGTGCTCTACGATCTCAGGACTCTGGCCTTCTAAAAGTTCCTAGAGCCAGAAAAAAGACAATTGGAGAGCTTTTTCTTTTCGTGCCCCGTTTCTGTGGAACAACCTCCCTCAAGATATTCAGCAGGCATGCTCTGTGGAGGTTTTTAAAACTAAGTTGAAGACACATTTGTTCACCTTATCCTACATGTCTTAATTATATGGCTTTTAGTTTTTAAATTTTTATTGTTTTTAACTTGTATTGTGTCTCTTACCTGTATTGCTATGTATCACTTTTATTTCATTTATCCCTTTAGTTGTACAGCACTTTATTTGAAAGCGCTTTATAAATAAAGTTATTACTATTATTACTATTATTATTATTAACAACAACATTCACACGCATTCCGATGCATCCATCGGAGGGCAAACATGGGGTTAGTATCTTGCCCAAGGATATTTGGCATGCAGACTGAAATCGAACCACCTACCACCCGGATAGTAGGTGACCTGCTCTACCACCTGAGCTACAGCCACCCCACAAAGCTACAGGGGTTCAGATATTGACTCAGGTGGTGACTCCAGGGTGTCTGGAGTCATGAACACCGACCTTAACTGAGCCAAATGAGGCCTGCAGTCCTTTGGTTGTTGCTGTGGGGTCTTTTGTGACCTCTTGGATGAGTCTTTGCTGCATTCTTGTAATTTTAGTCAGTTCACCACTGTTCCATGTTTTCATTACTTGTGATGGGGTCCCACAGCTTTAGAAATGGCTTTTACAACCTTTTCCAGACAGAGATCTCAATTACTTTGTTTCTCATTTGTTCTGATGAAATATTGGATCACGGCATGATGTCTGGCTTTTGAGGATCTTTTAGTCTACTCCACTTTGTCAGGCAGGTCTAATTTAAGTGATTTGTTGATTGAGAACAGGTGTGGCAGTAATTAGGCCTGACTGTGGCTAGAGAAATTGAACTCTGCTTTCCAAAGATGTGATACACCACAGTTAATTTACATTATAATGAAGGAGTGGGGGTTTGAATTTTTCCCCCCTTAATAAACATCTTCATTTAGAAACTGCATTTTGTGTTTACTTGTGTTATCTTTGTGTCTACTATTTAAATATCGGGAAGGGCGCAAACACTTTCTCACACTATTATAAATAGGGATGGGAATTGATAAGAAATTAGCGATTCCAAATCCATTGTCGATATCGCTTATCGATTAGATTCCTTATCGATTCCCATTGGCTTCACAGAGTCAGCATCATCTCTACGCAGCATATCAATGACAATATATTCATGCAAATTAATTACATGCTGTGTGGTCAAATTTTCCATCTTTGTTGTGATCAGTGTTGGAGTCATTATTGAAAAAGTAAAAAAGGTATTACACAGAACACTTAAAAGTAATGCAGTACATTACTTAATTACACCCTAATGAGTACATATGTGATTTTTCTCTTAGTATTTCAGTTTAGACACAAAACAAAGATGAAAACCAGCACAAAGACACTTCAAAGTGATGGTCACAGTGATTCTACTGTGGAAACACGAACTGGTAGAAACGGAGGCTGCAGCCTGACTGCTCATTAGTTTGTTACCTGTTGAAGTTCAGCAGCAGCTGGCTTCACCAAAATAAAAATAAAAATAAAAGTAACATCTATATTCAGGTTATAGACCACTCCACTATTTTCCTCCTCTCACATGTGAACTGAAATCAGCTGATTGTAGTGAGAGCTCAAGAACCGATAGGCACTAACAATTCCAAGCAACTGGACAACTGGGAACCAGTTCTTGTAGAGAACCCGATTCCCATCCCTAATTAGAACCCTAACCCTATTTTTTGTTTTAAAAACAAAACACAAACAAACAAACAACAAAAAACAGACACACAGTAGCAGCAGTAGGGGTGGGTTTTTATAATCGATTCATCGATTAAAATAGATTCTGTCTTGGATAATGTGAAAATCGATTCATTAAAATCCTGAATCGATTTTTTAATATAAATTTATTTTGCCCGAAACGGCAGAATCTCAGGTGAAACCTCACAAATTTTCAACAACCACCAAACAGCTAAAACAGTAAATGAGAGCAGGAACACGACTTCTGCACAAAGACGTAAACACAAAGCGCGGACCCGCGGATCAGAATCAGTGAGATGTCGCCTTTCTCACCCGACGGCACGGACACGGACACGGTCGGGGCTGAAAGCCGACAGCTCGCTGATTCTGATGTTTCGGCGGGTCCGCGCTTTGTTTTCACGCCCTTTTACGCTGATTCTAAAGCTGTAAGTTTTATCTCTCTCCAAACAATATTGACTGAACCAGCAGCAAAAGAAGATCCAAACTATGCTTCACATAAACATCGTCATGAATTCCTTCTTACTTTTGCTGTTTTGCTTCCACCACGATAAAAATCACACTTCATGCACAGCCCTCTCTCTGTACTTCAAGAACAGTTTCCCGTCTAAAAATCTGTTTTCTGCATTATTCGCTTGCTTGTTACGCACAAGTCTACTGTTGTTTACAGGCTGTCGGCCGCTGCTTTTTTTCCCCTTTTACTTACTTCCGAAAAGAAAACCTAATTTCTGCCGTTCAATACTGAACAAATGTAAACTTTTTAAAATTATGCAACATGCAATACGCTTAGCTGTGTCTCTAATAAAACCGCTGTAATGTCAGAGGTAACGTTCATATGTTGATTAATGGTTTTCTTTCGTTTTTGATGTACTGCAGAATATTTTTATAAAATCCAGGCCAGGAAAATCACCTTCATGTTTTTCTGTGTTTTATCTTCAGCTACTTTGACACAAAGACATCTGCTGTGATGCTCACACCTTTGATAAAGTCTTGCGTGTGTCAGCTTCCTTTTAATAGATACAAAAATATGTAAATGTACTGATCTGAATTATAATATTTCTGACTCAAAATTTCCCAGATTCAAATCGAATTGAATCGGTATCGAATCGATTCTAGAAATCAGTGACAAAACCCAGTCCTACACAGCAGTATAAACCTGCAAGTGGCTAGTCGAAGCAAATTTTTGCTGAACCTCATGCTCACCCCAGCGCCTGCTATGTGAGCGCCTTAAGCCGAGGAAAGTGTCAAATGCACGCAGTTATAAGGCTTACCTGTCCAGGACCACAAGATCAGTAGCAGTCTCAGCATTGCTCTTAAGGATTCTTTCCAGATTCTGAATCTTCTGCTCCAGTTCTGATGGGTCACACTTTCCATTCAGAATGGAAGCCGTGAGACCAAGGATACGAGGAGTGCAGGAGCAGCCCTCAAACAGCTGCACACACAGAGGACAACCAGGTCACCCACAATGATTTTGCATGATTCTCTGCCACTATTACAATAAACGTAATCCCATTTCCTTAAAGACTACAATCTCACCTTCATTATCTGACAGTAAGGGTGGTCTGTGATGGCCAGGTGGCAGTCATCAAACACCACCAAGTTGATTTTCGACAATGGTAAGATTTTATTCCTCAGAACATGAAGGAATATGTGGCAAGTCATGACCAGCACCTTACAGAAAGTGACAAGGACAATGGAATAGATTATTACCAACAGTGAGTACAGGATATCTAACTATCAGATATACATCTCTATTTTTCTCTCTCTCCTGCTCTCCTTCCTTGGATGTGTATTTGGTGCCATGTATGTAATGTAAATTGTCCACAGCCAAATCTGAACAGTCACCAAACAAAACAAAAACATCTGCAATCACCCTCGCACTCACGATCTAATGACACAATTATCACCCTGTCCCAAGCAGACCCCAGTGAAATCACAGACAAAGTACACTGGAGGATTTAGAGTCCCCCTGAAGCATGAAGGGAAACAGAGTGCTGGGCTTACCATGCCCAATAAGTCAGTGTTTAAAGGTATGAAAAAAGAAATGCAAGTACAGATATTATTTTTATTATGACAAAGTAATGGTGTTTCTGAGAAAAACACTGGCATCAGACAATATTTGCTTAACTGGATGCTGTTGGCTTATTATGTGAATGTGATGACATTCAGGAACAACAATGATCAAAGTTTAACTTCCATCTGTGTTTAAATGGGACCCAGTTTCATATTGTGTACATTCAAAGTGAGTACACTGAAAGAAGCTAAAACAATTAGTTTGTATAAATATGTTAAAAGGGTGAAAAAAAGATGAACAATCTGACATATTATTGTATCCAACCAGTATTGCCCTTCATACAGTTTGTTTTACTCTCCAAGTCTGTGTGTAAAGGAAGACAAACTTGTAAGAGCATCCCAGCATGCAACTAGCATCAGCTTAAGCACACCTGATTTTCTATTATCTGTCGACTCCACCGTTGGTCAGTCCATGCTAAGGTCTCCTCCAGATCTGTATACTCTCCCACACTGAGGTCAGAGTGAGTCCTGACTGCAGCTGCTTGCTGAACTACAGAAGCAGCTGTGGAGCACAGAGCAGAGATACAGAATGACACACAGACAAAAATCAAGCACAATGTCACACCAGCTGAATCCGAATAAACAACAAGTTCACAGACATTTCTGGCACAGGTACCTGTGTTCACTAGAAAAACAGTCCTCTTTGCATTTTCTTGGTAAGGTCCACGTATTTGGTGGGAGAGCTCTTTTGTTAGAAGTACTGCAATGAAGGTCTTCCCTGAGCCAGTATTCAAGCAGACGATGGTATTGCGTTCAAGAGCTGCTTCAAGAAGTTCAACCTGTGGAGGCAGTTTCACATTTAGAGACAGCAAGCCCATAGCAGAACTAGGGACACAGTGACAAAGCACAGTGCTTTTTAAAACTACTGGGGATCACTGATCACTAAGGCTGGGTAGTTCATCAAAAATGATTCAAAACCAACATCCAGAACACTCTGATTAGTGTGATCTAGCACTATTTATAACTTAAATTCTGTTAATACTTCTACCACTAAAATATACTAAGGTGTGTGATGGAATAATTGAATGTTCACATGTCATAGTCCTGAACCTTTTTTTCCTCTGCTTTTTGAGCCATAAGCAATCAGCAAGTATTACTCAGGAAAAGGACTCCAGCATTATGAGTTAGACTGATAACCAGTACGTGGAACTGGTATACATATGTGGACACCCCCCACCGCCCCCCAAAAGAAAACAAAAAAAACACCTTGGTATAAAAACAGGGTGAAAGACGTCTACTACAAAAGTAGTAGATGTCTTTTAAAATTAGAGTACTGGATTACTTATGACAATTACAGGTCAATATACACATCTCAAAATCCTGAGGAATGACTACACAAGCAAACTACGATATTGTACGCTTTCTTTATCATTAATGTCCCTATATAAGTGTGTTACTTTTTTGTTTTTTTTATTGTTTTAGGGTTGTTTTTTTTAAATAAGCCATCAAACTGCAAAGACTTACAGATAAAAAAAAAAGTCTATATGGCAAAATATGGCACATTCAAATGACAATTCTGAGTCCTCACTTTCCCTTGTTAATTACAAAACAAAGGTGTTAGTTTCATTGCTTTCCATTGACAGGTTTGTGCAATTAAGTGGCCGTTCGGTAACTTGTCCTAGTCCTGTGGCTGTACCTCTGCTAAGGTCACTGAATGCCTGCTTTGCCGCTTATGCTACTTGTTCAGTTTTTTTGCTACTGGTAGAAAGATGTATGATACTTGGAGCACACTTTCATAGGATTGTGCTTTGTACAACATCAGT
Organism: Mchenga conophoros; assembly: GCF_057382185.1. Classification (NCBI taxonomy): domain Eukaryota; kingdom Metazoa; phylum Chordata; class Actinopteri; order Cichliformes; family Cichlidae; genus Mchenga; species Mchenga conophoros. The sequence goes on along the minus strand of NC_140544.1, from coordinate 2,397,772 downwards.
GATGTCTGCCTCCATATCTTCAGAAGAGCTGAGCTTTGCTCCTGACAGCAAATGTGGTCGTTTGCCTTCCATGCTCATCCTGTGCTCCGGACATTGCTCAGAAGACCACAGAGTAAAGACTAAAGATAGAGTTGACTGCACTAGAGCCATAGGAGCCCTTCTTTTTTTTTTAATTATTTCGTCTAATCAGTTAAAACAAACATAATAATAAGACACACAGGAAATCAGCAGTAATAAATGATCACTCAAATGCTCATGAATTGTAGCCTTCTTGCCTGATATTTTCTAGGTGTATAAATGTTATCATGAATAGCCTCCTGCTGCCATGGAAGACCAAAGAAAGGCCCCATGGGTGAGGTGGCAGGAGTAACAAGCTGTAGGCCAGCCATGCTTCAAACTGGTGGAGGTGAGGGGGCTAAGGCTCCTCCAGTCGTCCACTTTATCTCATTTCGTCATCCTCTTCTTTTCAACAGTTCACTGGCAGTGGACATGAAAAGATTTTGTTAGGGTGCTGCAAATGACAGACATAACATTAGGGTGTTTTAAGGTATAAACAAGTTAAATTTAAGACTTAAGAATGGCTAAGTATATGTTGGAAAATGCAAAAATAAATAAATACTTACTGATAACAGAGACACATGGGCTAGGCAGACAAATGTTAATCTGGGCTTCATGATAAAATATATCTTCAGCTCCTAATGCTTCCCCACATTTGGCTCAAAACAGACCTGAGAAATCAGAACATTGTTATGATCATGTATTTCAAACATAGCTCAGTCAATAAGATTCAAGTAATCTATAAATGAGAATCATTTATTCTGATCCATCAATCAACTACTTTTCAACACATCTTAAACCTGAAATCGTCACCAGACCACCTGACGCTTGCCTGAAGGCTGTTCAGCCCTGGCAGCTATAACCATTCCCAGCAGTCAGATTGGTGCAGCAAGCATTTCTTGCTGTAAATGAAGCAGTTCACATTTGCTTGCAATTTAAAAGATTACAACCTGACACAACAGGCCTGAAGTGAGGTCTTTCACATACACAAATCTAGTAAGTGTTTGAAATTAAAGCAGACCACACTGGTAACGCAAATACTGGAAGCCTTAACATTTCATATACAAGATGTCAACATGCAGGTAGAAAAGAAAAAAAAAAGGGTAAGTAAGTAAGTAAGTAAGTAAGTAAGTAAGAAAGTAAGAAAGTAAGAAAGAAAGAAAGAAAGAAAGAAAGAAAGAAAAGCTCAAATTCTGTAGCATTTATAAACCAAGTGTGGACCTCTGTGTGGCTTATCATGGGACAAAGTCCACCTCAAAAATGGCCACACAGATGTAAACACACAGGTGCATGGTGCTAACTGTTTGGATCACAAAATTGAGGAAGCTAATGTGTTAACCTGCTTACATCTACACAAAAATGAAAAATTTATAATAAAAATGTAAACAATATATCACTGGGTACCTGGAAACCGTATTGACTTTTTTTTACGTTCTGAAACCGACTGCAACTTGTGATGACTAAATGGTTGCCCAGAGTTTGAGTGTGGCACACTCACAACCACTCCTGATCGCAAGGCGATTGCACAGGTTGCCTGATAAGAGGCATTTTTTCTAAAGTAGACTGACAGCAGTCACTCGCAGAGAGAGATTGTTGAAGCAAATAATTGCTAAGTTATCAAAGGGGACAGACTGCCAACATGTTGTCATCAGTCTGAATGAGTCTTTGTCAATGACCAACGCCAGTGTCACAAATGATTTAGCAGACTGACTTTATCTTGTGGGAAGTTTTAGCAGCAGTTTAGGCGTGCTTGACAATCTCATTTTGCAGCCAAAAAACAGAATATAGTAAAAAATATAATTTGCCGTTGAAAAGGTGGTGGTAAATCACAAAACATCTTTTTCTTCTGATTATCCACTTCAGGGTTGCGGTGGACTGAAGCCTATCCCAGCTGCCTTAGGGCAAGAGGTGGCTGAACATGTCACCAATCACAGCTATGGGCAATTTAGAATCACCAGTTAACCCAACCCCACTAACTGCAAGTCTTTGGATGGTGGGAGGAGAGCCAACGCAGACTCTGCACAGTAAGGCCAGATGGTGAATTTGAACCAGGACTCTTGTTGTGAGCCACAGTGCTAACCGCCATGCTGTCCCAGTTTCATCATTAGTTGATCAAATTGAAGTCCACCTCTCAGGTTCTATATTACGTTAAATTGTTACATTAAATCCAAGGCCGAACTCTGGCATTTCTCCACTTGTCAGCAAGTGGCAAAGAGCACAATGTGTGTTGGATGGCTAGTTAGCAGCTAAATGTCACATTTCCACCGAACACCTTCAGACAACCAGTCGAGCTGATGCACACGAACTCGACATTAAATTAGTTTGAGTAAACATTTGAATACTGGTGATTTAAAAACATGTACTAGAAGAAAACGAGAACTTTAAAGTCCCTGGCCTGAGAACTGCTATAAAAGTACAACGATAGCTACTGCTAAGTGTGCCATATTACAAAAAATAACTTATTTACGTAATGCTGCCTTACACTATGATGTAAAGAACCAAACGTCTCTAAGAACCCGTTAGCATTGTACAAAGCGTTGCCGATTGAGCAAAGACTTGTACAATTGCAATGAAAACCTTTTCACAGCGGCCAAAACAGTAAGTGAACGTAGCATGCCTAGCACACGATAAATGAAAGACTGGGCCTGTGTATTGCGGCGGTAAATGGCCTGGCTGTGTGTTTTTCCTCGCATTGTCTCTGAGCTACAGGCGAATCTGACCCATGGCTTCACTTGAAATTTACAGCGTTAAATGTAGTGCAACATCTGTACGGTTACTGCGGCCACCATGCACCATCATCATGTCAGCCAGCTAGCTAACAGCTAGCGAGGCCAAACACCACAGCAGTATTTTACAAAGAAGAAACAAGCAACTCGACTATAAACTCACCACTGGATGCTTTTCTGATTATCACCTCGATTAGCTTAAACTCATTCGTTGAATATTTTAAGTGCCATTTACTCTCGTCCCGATTTGGTAGCTACTCGTCCACGGGGGACCACTTCCTTTTACCTGGGCCTCTGCTACGACAAAACATTCACGTAAGCTACGCAACCGCTAGTCAAAGAGTGGCGCACCAGTCTACTAACACGAACCAGAATAGCAGTCCCCGTACCGAGCACGAAGTGTGGAGGTCCCCCTCCGACCATCTCAGACAGGAAACCACTAACGGATTTAACTAGACCAAAGCAACACTGAACACCTGTGACACTGAACCTGACGCTGCCCAGTTTACAGGTTATTAATATTTCATTCTGCTGTTGGATTAATCGTTACTACTATTTAGACTATAAATAAATTGTTCTCCCACTAGGAGCTCAGTCTGAGTGGAGTTTTTTTTCTCCTCCTCTTACCTCATGTAGTGTATTTTCGTTGTTTTTTTCCTATCAGCCTACCTTCTGACATGTCTGCCCAATGTGATGTTTGTGTAAAGTTGGTCAGACGGTTCCTTTGTGAGTGCGCATGCGCCATTAGCGTGCTGCCTGCTGTAACCCCTAATTTCCCACCGCGGTAAAGTGAGCCGTCATTTGTGAGCCGCGGTCAAGCCAGCCGCCTCCTATCCGCCGCATAAATTTCCTTGCGCTTTTACACCAGTCTTTACGGTAGCGCCTTTTCGCTTTATGTGCCGATTGAAAGCCTATACCCACATGCGCGCGCACAAATTACAATGTGACGGCCCGATACAGTCAATACAATTATGGAAATGTCAGAAATTCATTAAAAATCATCCTGAGTAGTTGATGTCCAACTTTCAACACATCCCCCCTCTGGGACACCTACTGTACCTGTGTGCCAGGTTTCAGCCAGATTTACTGTAGAATTCCTCAGAAATTAAAGGGTACTTGTATCCAATGCAGTCGGCCAATACAGTAGAATTATGTCAATTTTCAAAAATTCATTAAAAATCATCCTGGGTAGTTGATGTCCAACTTTCAACACATCTCCCCTCTGGGACACCTACTGTACCTGTGTGCCAAGTTTCATCCAAATTTACTGAATTCCTCAGAAATTAATGGAAACATTTATTCAATCTAATACAGCCAATACACTACAATTGTGTCAATTTTCAAAAATTCATTAAAAATCATCCTGAGTAGTTGATGTCCAACTTTCAACACATCCCCCCTCTGGGACACCTACTGTACCTGTGTGCCAATTTTCATCCAGATTTACTGTAGAATTCCTCAGAAATTAAAGGGTACTTGTATCCAATGCAGTCGGCCAATACAGTAGAATTATGTCAATTTTCAAAAATTCATTAAAAATCATCCTGAGTAGTTGATGTACAACTTTCAACACATCCCCCCTCTGGGACACCTACTGTACCTGTGTGCCAATTTTCATCCAGATTTACTGTAGAATTCCTCAGAAATTAAAGGGTACTTGTATCCAATGCAGTCGGCCAATACAGTAGAATTATGTCAATTTTCAAAAATTCATTAAAAATCATCCTGAGTAGTTGATGTACAACTTTCAACACATCTCCCCTCTGGGACACCTACTGTACCTGTGTGCCAAGTTTCATCCAAATTTACTGTAGAATTCCTCAGAAATTAAAGGAAACTTATATTCAATTCAATACAGTCAATACAATAGAATTATGTCAATTTTCAGAAATTCATTAAAAATCATCCTGAGTAGTTGATGTCCAACTTTCAACACATCCCCCCTCTGGGACACCTACTGTACCTGTGTGCCAGGTTTCAGCCAGATTTACTGTAGAATTCCTCAGAAATTAAAGGGTACTTGTATCCAATGCAGTCGGCCAATACAGTAGAATTATGTCAATTTTCAAAAATTCATTAAAAATCATCCTGGGTAGTTGATGTACAACTTTCAACACATCCCCCCTCTGGGACACCTACTGTACCTGTGTGCCAATTTTCATCCAGATTTACTGTAGAATTCCTCAGAAATTAAAGGGTACTTTATTCAATTCAATACAGTCAATACAATAGAATTATGTCAATTTTCAAAAATTCATTAAAAATCATCCTGAGTAGTTGATGTACAACTTTCAACACATCCCCCCTCTGGGACACCTACTGTACCTGTGTGCCAAGTTTCAGCCAGATTTACTGTAGAATTCCTCAGAAATTAAAGGGTACTTGTATCCAATGCAGTCGGCCAATACAGTAGAATTATGTCAATTTTCAAAAATTCATTAAAAATCATCCTGAGTAGTTGATGTACAACTTTCAACACATCCTCCCTCTGGGACACCTACTGTACCTGTGTGCCAAGTTTCATCCAAATTTACTGTAGAATTCCTCAGAAATTAAAGGAAACTTATATTCAATTCAATACAGTCAATACAATAGAATTATGTCAATTTTCAGAAATTCATTAAAAATCATCCTGAGTAGTTGATGTCCAACTTTCAACACATCCCCCCTCTGGGACACCTACTGTACCTGTGTGCCAGGTTTCAGCCAGATTTACTGTAGAATTCCTCAGAAATTAAAGGGTACTTGTATCCAATGCAGTCGGCCAATACAGTAGAATTATGTCAATTTTCAAAAATTCATTAAAAATCATCCTGAGTAGTTGATGTACAACTTTCAACACATCCTCCCTCTGGGACACCTACTGTACCTGTGTGCCAAGTTTCATCCAAATTTACTGTAGAATTCCTCAGAAATTAAAGGAAACTTATATTCAATTCAATACAGTCAATACAATAGAATTATGTCAATTTTCAGAAATTCATTAAAAATCATCCTGAGTAGTTGATGTCCAACTTTCAACACATCCCCCCTCTGGGACACCTACTGTACCTGTGTGCCAGGTTTCAGCCAGATTTACTGTAGAATTCCTCAGAAATTAAAGGGTACTTGTATCCAATGCAGTCGGCCAATACAGTAGAATTATGTCAATTTTCAAAAATTCATTAAAAATCATCCTGGGTAGTTGATGTACAACTTTCAACACATCCCCCCTCTGGGACACCTACTGTACCTGTGTGCCAAGTTTCATCCAGATTTACTGTAGAATTCCTCAGAAATTAAAGGGTACTTGTATCCAATGCAGTCGGCCAATACAGTAGAATTATGTCAATTTTCAAAAATTCATTAAAAATCATCCTGAGTAGTTGATGTACAACTTTCAACACATCCTCCCTCTGGGACATCTACTGTACCTGTGTGCCAGGTTTCAGCCAGATTTACTGTAGAATTCCTCAGAAATTAAAGGGTACTTGTATTCAATGCAATACAGTCAATACAATAGAATTATGTCAATTTTCAGAAATTCATTAAAAATCATCCTGAGTAGTTGATGTACAACTTTCAACACATCCCCCCTCTGGGACACCTACTGTACCTGTGTGCCAAGTTTCATCCAGATTTACTGTAGAATTCCTCAGAAATTAAAGGAAACTTATATTCAATTCAATACAGTCAATACAATAGAATTATGTCAATTTTCAGAAATTCATTAAAAATCATCCTGAGTAGTTGATGTACAACTTTCAACACATCCCTCCTCTGGGACACCTACTGTACCTGTGTGCGAATTTTCATCCAGATTTACTGTAGAATTCCTCAGAAATTAATGGAAACTTATATTCAATTCAATACAGTCAATACAATAGAATTATGTCAATTTTCCAAAATTCATTAAAAATCATCCTGAGTAGTTGATGTCCAACTTTCAACACATCCCTCCTCTAGGACACCTACTGTACCTGTGTGCCAAGTTTCAGCCAGATTTACTGTAGAATTCCTCAGAAATTAAAGGGTACTTGTATCCAATGCAGTCAGCCAATACAATTTAATTATGTCAATTTTCAAAAATTCATGAAAAATCATCCTGAGTAGTTGATGTACAACTTTCAACACATCCCCCCTCTGGGACACCTACTGTACCTCTGTGCCAAGTTTCATCCAGATTTACTGTAGAATTCCTCAGAAATTAAAGGGTACTTGTATTCAATGCAGTCGGCCAATACACTACAATTGTGTCAATTTTCAAAAATTCATGAAAAATCATCCTGAGTAGTTGATGTACAACTTTCAACACATCCCCCCTCTGGGACACCTACTGTACCTGTGTGCCAAGTTTCAGCCAGATTTACTGTAATATTCTTCAGAAATTGCAGGGAACTTATGTTCAGTGCAAGAAAGGCTGAAAGACGACCACCACTGAACAAGACACACAAGCTGAAACGTCAAGACTGGGCCAAGAAATATCTCAAGACTGATTTTTCTAAGGTTTTATGGACTGATGAAATGAGAGTGAGTCTTGATGGGCCAGATGGATGGGCCCGTGGCTGGATTGGTAAAGGGCAGATAGCTCCAGTCTGACTCAGACGCCAGCAAGGTGGAGGTGGAGTACTGGTTTGGGCTGGTATCATTAAAGATGAGCTTGTGGGGCCTTTTCGGGTTGAGGATGGAGTCAAGCTCAACTCCCAGTCCCACTGCCAGTTTCTGGAAGACACCTTCTTCAAGCAGTGGTACAGGAAGAAGTCTGCATCCTTCAAGAAAAACATGATTTTCATGCAGGACAATGCTCCATCACACGCGTCCAAGTACTCCACAGCGTGGCTGGCAAGAAAGGGTATAAAAGAAGAAAAACTAATGACATGGCCTCCTTGTTCACCTGATCTGAACCCCATTGAGAACCTGTGGTCCATCATCAAATGTGAGATTTACAAGGAGGGAAAACAGTACACCTCTCTAAACAGTGTCTGGGAGGCTGTGGTTGCTGCTGCACGCAATGTTGATGGTGAACAGATCAAAACACTGACAGAATCCATGGATGGCAGGCTTTTGAGTGTCCTTGCAAAGAAAGGTGGCTATATTGGTCGCTGATTTGTTGTTGTTTTGTTTTTGAATGTCGGCGAGGATTCCGCACGGCACTCCCCTCCATTCACCTCGCGAATCTCCGCTCTCTTCCAAACAAAGTCGACGAATTACTGCTCTTAAACCGGACTAACAAGGACTTTGCACGCTCTGCTGCCCTCTGCTTCACTGAAACCTGGCTCAGTGAGCGAGTCCCAGACGCTGTCTTAAATCTGCCGGGCTTCCAACTTCACCGGGTGGACCGCGAAACAGAGCTCTCAGGGAAAACAAAGGGTGGTGGAGTCTGCTTCTACATTAATGAAGGTTGGTGTACTGATGTCACAGTGTTACAGAAACACTGCAGCCCACACTTGGAAAGTTTTCTCATCAACTGTAAACCTTTTTATTCACCGCGGGAGTTTTCTTCCTTCATGCTGGTCGGAGTTTACATCCCTCCACAGGCCAACGCGAACAACGCACTGTGCGAGCTGGCTGACCAGATTACTACCCTGGAGAGGAAATTCCCGGATTCCTTTACAATTATTCTTGGGGATTTTAACAGAGCAAACCTAAACTACGAACTCCCTAAATACAGACAGCATATAGACTGCCCCACCAGGGACAACATCATACTGGATCACTGCTACACCACTCTAAAAGATGCCTATCGCTCTGTGCCCCGGGCAGCTTTGGGACATTCTGATCACTGCATGGTCCATCTTATTCCAGTTTATAGGCAAAAACTCAAACGTGCCAAGCCTGTAGTCAAAACTGTGAAGAAGTGGACTAACGCAGCAAAGCAGGAACTGCAGGACTGTTTTGACTCCACTGATTGGACTGTTTTTGAAGCTGCATCTGAGAACCTAGATGAGCTCACGGACACTGTGACATCATACATCAGTTTCTGTGAAGACGTGTGTGTGCCAACAAAGACCTTTTGCACATACAACAACAATAAACCATGGTTCACTCCTAAACTCCAACATCTTCGCAAGGCCAAGGAGGACGCTTACAGAAGTGGTGACAGGGTCCTGTACAAGCAAGCCAGGAACACACTGACCAAGGAGATCAAAGCAGCTAAAAGGATCTACTCCCAGAAGCTGGAAGAACGGCTCTCAGCCAACGACCCTGCGTCAGTGTGGAGGGGCCTGCAGGAAATCACCAGCTACAGACGCCCCCCACCCACTATTGAAGCAAACAAAGACCTGGCCAACGAGTTAAACACTTTCTATTGCAGGTTTGAGACGGACAGACTCCCACGCCCCACCCTCCCCTCCCCAGGGACATTGCTTCAGACATTGACCCCCAACACACCTTCCACCTCTCCCCCCTTCACCCTGCCCCTCCCCAATCAAGACTCAACGACCACCCCCACCCTCCCCAATCCAGACTCAACGACCACCACCACCCTCTCCAACCCAGACTCAACGACCTCCACCACACCTCTCACCCCCCTTTCCTCCTCCCTGAAACTAAGAATACACACTCAGGATGTGAGCCGACTATTCCAGAAACAGAAGCCCAGGAAAGCCCCCGGACCAGATGGCGTCTCACCCTCCTGCCTCAAAACCTGTGCTGAACAGCTGGCTCCCATCTTTACTCGCATCTTCAACAGATCCCTGGAGCTGTGTGAAGTTCCCTCCTGCTTCAAACGCTCCACCATCATCCCTGTTCCCAAGAAACCCACCATCACAGGACTGGATGACTACAGACCTGTCGCCTTGACGTCTGTGGTCATGAAATCCTTCGAACGACTGGTGTTAGCCCATCTGAAAGACATTACAGGCCACCAGCTGGACCCTCTGCAGTTTGCCTACCGGGCAAACAGGTCAGTGGATGATGCAGTGAACACGGGGCTGCATTACATCCTGCAACACCTTGACTGCCCGGGAACTTATGCCAGGGTCCTGTTTGTGGACTTTAGTTTGGCTTTTAACACCATTGTGCCTGAACTTCTTTCCTCCAAACTCTCCCAGCTCAGCGTGTCACCAGCTACCTGTCAGTGGATCACCAGCTTCCTGACAGACAGAAAGCAACAAGTGAGGCTGGGGGAGATCACCTCTGAAACCCGGTCCCTCAGTATTGGTGCCCTCAAGGATGTGTCCTCTCACCACTGTTCTCCCTCTACACTAACGACTGCACCTCCAATAACTCTGCTGTCAAACTCCTAAAGTTTGCAGATGACACCACTGTCATTGGCCTCATTCAAGATGGTGATGAGTCTGCATACCGGCAGGAAGTTGAGCGGCTGGTACTCTGGTGCAGTCAGCACAATCTGGAGCTGAACACTCTTAAGACTGTAGAGATGACAGTGGACTTCAGGAGACATCCCTCAACTCTGCTCCCCCTCACCATATCAGACAGCCCTGTGTCGACTGTGAAGATCTTCAAGTTCCTGGGTACAACCATCTCCCAGGACCTGAAGTGGGAGACCAACATCAACTCCATCCTCAAAAAGACCCAGCAGAGGATGTACTTCCTGAGACAAGTGGGGAAGTACAGTCTTCCACAGGAGCTGCTGATCCAGTTCTACACTGCGGTCATTGAGTCTGTCCTGTGCTCCTCCATCACAGTCTGGTATGGAGCAGCCACTAAACAGGACAGGAGCAGACTGCAGCGGACTGTACGGGCAGCAGAAAGGATCATCAGCGCCCCCCCCTGCCCTCCATCCAGGATCTGTACCTCTCAAGAACCAGGAAACGGGCAGGGAAAATCATCACAGACCCCTCACACCCTGCACACAGACTTTTTGATCTGCTGCCCTCTGGCAGACGGTACAGAAGCCTGCAGACCAGGACCACCCGACACAGGAACAGTTTCTTTCCCCTCGCCATCTCCCTTCTTAACAGTTGACCTGTCACACTGCTCCCACTGCCAGACTGCAACTGCACCTTATGTACATTTTGTAGTATTCATTCCACCTCATTCATTTCTGTATTTTATGTATATAAGGTTAGATTTGTTATTTATAGTTGGTTTACATAGCTTTGTGTATGTATGTGTAATGTGTATATATAGACACTTGTGTGTGTGTGTGTGTGTGTGTGTGTGTGTGTGTGTGTGTGTGTGTGTGTGTGTGTGTGTGTGTGTGTGTGTGTGTGTGTGTGTGAGATTTACATTGCTGTGCTTGAGAGCCACCATCTACCGGAACCAAATTCCCTGTATGTGTCTGCACATATACAGTGGGGCAAAAAAGTATTTAGTCAGCCACCGATTGTGCAAGTTCCCCCACTTAAAATGATGACAGAGGTCAGTAATTTGCACCAGAGGTACACTTCAACTGTGAGAGACAGAATGTGAAAAAAAAATCCATGAATCCACATGGTAGGATTTGTAAAGAATTTATTTGAAAATCAGGGTGGAAAATAAGTATTTGGTCACCTCAAACAAGGAAAATCTCTGGCTCTCACAGACCTGTAACGTCTTCTGTAAGAAGCTCTTCTGTCCCCCACTCGTTACCTGTATGAATGGCACCTGTTTGAACTCATCATCTGTATAAAAGACACCTGTCCACAGCCTCAAACAGTCAGACTCCAAACTCCGCCATGGCCAAGACCAAAGAGCTTTCGAAGGACACCAGGAAAAGTATTGTAGACCTGCACCAGACTGGGAAGAGTGAATCTACAATAGGCAAGCAGCTTGGTGTGAAAAAATCAACTGTGGGAGCAATCATCAGAAAATGGAAGACATACAAGACCACTGATAATCTCCCTCGATCTGGGGCTCCACGCAAGATCTCATCCCGTGGGGTCAAAATGATCATGAGAACGGTGAGCAAAGATCCCAGAACCACACGGGGGGACCTGGTGAATGACCTGCAGAGAGCTGGGACCAAAGTAACAAAGGTCACCATCAGTAACACACTACAACGGCAGGGAATCAAATCCCGCAGTGCCAGACGTGTTCCGCTGCTGAAGCCAGTGCATGTCCAGGCCCGTCCGAAGTTTGCCAGAGAGCACATGGATGATACAGCAGAGGATTGGGAGAATGTCATGTGGTCAGATGAAACCAAAGTAGAACTTTTTGGTATAAACTCAACTCGTCGTGTTTGGAGGAAGAAGAATACTGAGTTGCATCCCAAGAACACCATACCTACTGTGAAGCATGGGGGTGGAAACATCATGCTATGGGGCTGTTTTTCTGCCAAGGGGACAGGACGACTGATCCGTGTTAAGGACAGAATGAATGGGGCCATGTATCGTGAGATTTTGAGCCAAAACCTCCTTCCATCAGTGAGAACTTTGAAGATGAAACGAGGCTGGGTCTTCCAACATGACAATGATCCAAAACACACCGCCCGGGCAACAAAGGAGTGGCTCCGTAAGAAGCATTTGAAAGTCCTGGAGTGGCCTAGCCAGTCTCCAGACCTCAACCCCATAGAAAATCTGTGGCGGGAGTTGAAAATCCGTGTTGCTCGGCGACAGCCCCAAAACATCACTGCTCTCGAGAAGATCTGCATGGAGGAATGGGCCAAAATACCAGCTACTGTGTGTGCAAACCTGGTAAAGACCTATAGTAAACGTTTGACCTCTGTTATTGCCAACAAAGGTTATGTTACAAAGTATTGAGTTGTATTTTTGTTATTGACCAAATACTTATTTTCCACCCTGATTTACGAATAAATTCTTTACAAATCCTACCATGTGGATTCATGGATTTTTTTTTCACATTCTGTCTCTCACAGTTGAAGTGTACCTCTGGTGCAAATTACTGACCTCTGTCATCATTTTAGGTGGGGGAACTTGCACAATCGGTGGCTGACTAAATACTTTTTTGCCCCACTGTACTTGGCCAATAAACACGATTCTGATTCTGATTCTGATTCTGAGATGTATATTTGTGAATGTGGAGATGTTATATTGGTTTCACTGGTAAAAATAAATAATTGAAATGGGTATATATTTGTTTTTTGTGAAGTTGCCTAATAATTATGCACAGTAATAGTCACCTGCACACACAGATATCCCCCTAAAATAACTAAAAAAAAAAAAAAAAAAAAAACTACTTCCAAAAACATTCAGCTTTGATATTAATGAGTCTTTTGGGTTCATTGAGAACATGGTTGTTGTTCAATAATAAAATTATTCCTCAAAAATACAACTTGCCTAATAATTCTGCACTCCCTGTAGGTCTGTTGACAGAGCTCTGTACAGGTCTGCTCGAGCTGACCTGAAAAGGGGTCCCACCTGTCCAGCAACAACACATGGCATGGAATAATAGACATCATAAACCACAGAGGCAGAACTGTGAAAACAGAAAACCTGAGTGTGCAGCTAGCAGAGGACATAAACAGCTTCTTTGCCCGCTTTGAAACACCACAACAGCAGCATTCATCTGCCTCAGCCCTGCTCCCATCCTCATCCTCACCTGGTTCCTGCACCGCTCCATTCACTGTAACGGAGCACGATGTCAGATGAGTGTTCCTAGCAGTGAACCCCAGGAAGGCGTCCAGACGGAATACGTGGTAAAGTGCTAAGACCATGTGCCCACCAGCTCACCCTCATCTCCACCAGAATCTTCAACCTCTCACTGGATGAAGCAGCCATCCCATCCTGTCTAAAATCAGCCACAATCATCCCAGTACCAAAGAAGTCTCCCATCACCAGCCTGAACTATTATTGCCCTGTGGCCCTCACACCGGTAATCATGAAACTAGTCCTTCAGCACACCAAGGATTACCTCCCCCCAGAATTCGACCCCCACCAGTTTGCATACCGTGCAAACAGATTCACAGAAGATGCCATCACCCTCCACTCGGTGCTGAGTCACCTAGAACAGCGGCAGAGCTACGCCAGAATGCTCTTTGTGGACTACAGCTCACCCTTCCACCACTCGCCCATTGAGAGCCTACTAACTTACTGCATCACAGTATGGTACAGCAGCTGCACTAAGGCGGATAGAGCCACCCTCCCAGCATGTTTGCAATGAGTAGGAGATGCTCTGTATCTCACTGTACAACTGTATAGTGACAAAGGTATTGGGTTCTTTTCTAAAAATTGCTATAAACAGAGGAACCCAAACTGATGAAAAGTGGCAAATATTTTTTTTCAAATGACTATTTTTAGTGGATTTTTGATATAGAAGCAGAATGACAGAATGTTAAAAGAAGTTACTTTTAGTCATTCTAAGCTGGGCATTGCGTTCTCTGGCTGTTCAAAGCCATGGAACTTTAGACTTTCCAAGCAAATAATGATGGCCATACTGATGTTCTTTTCAGTACATTTTACTTTATGTTCATTTTCATTTTTATGATGTTTCTATTTTTACATAATTCCTCCCACATAGCAAAATTGGTATGGCCTGGATCTGTCCCACACAATGTGCTTACACATGGCCTGCGTACCGCAAAGAATGACGGCCCTATGGTGGCCCAGATCTGGTTTACCAGAGGTGGCCCACACATGAGCCAGCACAAGGCCAGTTGCAGACACACTGCTGGCCCTGTGCTGGCCCAGAACAGTTTCAGCTCTGGCCCCAGATGTCAGCCTAATGTGTACCTTAGCCATGTAAGCCATGTAATAACAACATGTGCTGGAACATAATAGTGCAAAAGTAACATGACGAGACTCTGTTCAGACAGTGAATGGACTGATTCTTATACAGCACTTTTTTACTCACCCATATTACTCAAAGTGCTCTATACAACATGTCACATTCACCCAATCAGGCCAAATGTGGCATGCCATCACATAAACAGTGCCATCTTACCATGCCAGAAGTCAGCCAGCAGTGCCGGCTTGACACCAGATCCAGGCAAGACCCATCTGCTATGTGGGATGACTTGTTCTTTTGGCATTTTAGTTGTGGATTGTGTTTGGACTGTGTCTCTTGCCCTTTCAGTATTGTTTCCTTGTGCTTCTAAGTGTCCCTTTGTTTCTTTTTAGGTTATGTAGTATGGGTTAGAGATATTTTGTATGTTGTTTTTGTTTAATAAATCCGCCTTTTGGATTATTCCCTGATGTGCCTGAGTTCTGTTATTTAGTGTCACTTTGAAAGGACACACATCCAGCATTGACATATAATTGTTCTTTCAATTTTTGATAAAGATTACAGTGAATTGAGATGTAACTTGGCACACAGGACGCCCAGAGGAGGGATGTGTTGAAAGTTGGACCTCAACTATTATGGGTGATTTTTAATGAATTTTTGAAATTTCCATAATTGTAGTGTATTGACTGTATTGAATTGAATAAATGTTTCCATTAATTTCTGAGGAGTTCTACAGTAAATCTGGATGAAAATTCGCACACAGGTACAGTAGGTGTCCCAGAGGGGGGATGTGTTGAAAGTTGTACATCAACTACTCAGGATGATTTTTAATGAATTTCTGAAAATTGACATAATTCTATTGTATTGACTGTATTGAATTGAATATAAGTTTCCTTTAATTTCTGAGGAATTCTACAGTAAATCTGGCTGAAACCTGGCCCAGACGTACAGCAGGTGTCCCAGAGGGGGGATGTGTTGAAAGTTGTACATCAACTACTCAGGATGATTTTTAATGAATTTTTGAAAATTGACATAATTCTACTGTATTGGCCGACTGCATTGGATACAAGTACCCTTTAATTTCTGAGGAATTCTACAGTAAATCTGGCTGAAACCTGGCACACAGGTACAGTAGGTGTCCTAGAGGAGGGATGTGTTGAAAGTTGTACATCAACTACTCAGGATGATTTTTAATGAATTTTGGAAAATTGACATAATTCTATTGTATTGACTGTATTGAATTGAATATAAGTTTCCATTAATTTCTGAGGAATTCTACAGTAAATCTGGATGAAAATTCGCACACAGGTACAGTAGGTGTCCCAGAGGAGGGATGTGTTGAAAGTTGTACATCAACTACTCAGGATGATTTTTAATGAATTTCTGAAAATTGACATAATTCTATTGTATTGACTGTATTGAATTGAATATAAGTTTCCTTTAATTTCTGAGGAATTCTACAGTAAAGCTGGATGAAAATTCGCACACAGGTACAGTAGGTGTCCCAGAGGAGGGATGTGTTGAAAGTTGTACATCAACTACTCAGGATGATTTTTAATGAATTTTTGAAAATTGACACAATTGTAGTGCATTGGCTGTATTAGATTGAATAAATGTTTCCATTAATTTCTGAGGAATTCTACAGTAAATCTGGATGAAACTTGGCACACAGGTACAGTAGGTGTCCCAGAGGGGGGATGTGTTGAAAGTTGGACATCAACTACTCAGGATGATTTTTAATGAATTTCTGAAAATTGACATAATTCTATTGTATTGACTGTATTGCATTGAATACAAGTACCCTTTAATTTCTGAGGAATTCTACAGTAAATCTGGATGAAAATTGGCACACAGGTACAGTAGGTGTCCCAGAGGGGGGATGTGTTGAAAGTTGGACCTCAACTATTCAGGATGACTTTTAATGAATTTTTGAAATAAACAGAATTGTAGTGCATTGACTGTATTGCACTGAATTTGAGTTTACTGTGATTTCTGAGTAATATTACAGTAAATCTGGGTAAAAACTGGCCCAGAGGTAAAGTAGGTGTCCGAGAAGAGGATTGTGTTGAAAGCTTGGCATCAACTTTTAATAATGATTTTTAATGAATTTTTGAATATGCAACCAGACTGTCACGATGGCTGTATTGGGCTGTTCCATTGTAATTTATGTGCGCGCGTGCATGTGTGCGCGAGTCTAGGCTTTCAATCAGGATATAAAGCGAAAAGGCGCTACCGTAAAGACTGGTGTAAAAGCGCAAGGAAATTTATGCGGCGGATAGGAGGCGGCTGGCTTGACCGCGGCTCACAAATGACGGCTCACTTTACCGCAGTAATTTCCCTCGGGATGAATAAAGTATTCTGATTCTGATTCTGAAATAGGTCTGTGTGAAATGTAAGTGAAAACAGGATGCAATGACAGCATTCAGACAAGCAGAAGCCTGGCTACTGGTTTCTTTTAACAAAACCCTGACAGCAAACGTCACCAAATGCTGTGTTCTCGATTCTTACCTGATATAGCATCAAACTGTTGCTTTCACATCTTAACAAATGTTTTCAGTGGGTGAAAAGTACCATAACTTCTCTGCTTCTGAGCCATACCAATGGATGTTAAATAAAAGTAACATTAAAAAAAATCTATCATTGAGGATTTGCTGTTTGTTTGTTTGTTCTGGGTTTTTTGTGAAAACAGTGATAGTAATATCAAAATTAAGAAAAGCAATGGGAAGGGACATATAGGGTTTTGGAGCGTGATGTCACGAGAGGGGGCGTGACCAGGTTTTTTTGGTCGAGTCGCCATGTTAGTAGGCCAAACAAAGCGAACGTGCTGTGTTGTCGGTTGCAACGTTAGTGGTCAATAAAGAGATGCTGTAAAGCGTGTTCATGTAAACATCGTCGGGTCTGCCGTGATACGTTTACAATGGGACTTGTAACATAAACAAAATACACTTCAGCTAAATACTTCTAATTTATTTTACCAAACAACGAGGAGCCGCACTATAAGGACTAAAGAGCCGCAGGTTGCCGACCTCTGATCTAGAGCCGAGGAAAAAAAAAATCAAAGGAGTGAGACCCATACGAGCATACAGAGTTGAGTAAGGACGTGCTGCCCAACTTTCATCGCGCACATATTTATTATTATATGGTCCTAAGTTGTAGTGCATACACTCACAAAATGTTTAGTAACTTCAGACCCCTGCAACAAGCCCAGGTCCAGTTTACTTTGGTGATTTGGACTATTCCATTTCACAGCTGTTGTTAATTTTTTTCCCTTTGCGTTGGCCTGCGCAGGAGATAATCTATTTATCGTTTCAGGTTGTAGTATTACACAACATTTTCAGATCTAATAGAAATAAAATGAGTGTTTCGTAATTCATTCAATTTATTTTTTCTGTATTTATAACTGGCATTATTGTTTCATTCTATTATAGAATCTTACAAGAAAGAGGCAAAATTGTATTCCATTATGCTTTATTAGCTGCTTCGGTGAAAAACAAATCAACAATGCAAAAAAAATAATTTCAAAACAACATACTGGAAAACCGTTATTCATCTCTTGATTGCTTCAATACAACACTTGGGCACACATATGCGGGACTTTTCGTGGCTGTTTTGATATCGCTGTCTCTGTTAACCGATCAAATCTCGCCGTGGTAGCAGCTTTACACTCGGTATGACCCAGGTTGATAGAGGGGCCCAGTCTGGATCGCATTCCAGCATTTTGCAGGCCGGTTTTCCTACAAAACACAACAAACATTAGCCCGCAAAGCCACAGTGAACAAAGCAGCATAGCGCAACGAATTCAATTCAAATTAAGACTTATTTGTAACCTACATCAACAATTATGTTATGATAAATTACGTAGTAACTACAACAGAAGACTTACCTTTGTGGAAATGCTTGGAGCAGACTAACATGTGAGCTGGAGTGTTCTGGGACGTTATGTTTGGTATTCGAATGGCTGCAATCCAGACCATCCGTCGGCTCTGTTACTTCGGAAACATGGCTCGAACAATTTCTCTTCCACTACGTAATCTGATAACAACGATCTCTTTACCCGTCGGCTTCCCGTGGCTGTCATGCAACCGGCTATTGCAGTTAATAATACAACATCTTCTTGCCATTTTTTGTGTTTCTTTTTATCGCTGTGTGACTGTTTTCATGTGCTAGTACTGCTTGCCACTCGTTCCCAGAATCCTTTGCGGTTTTACCCCTGAATGACGTCACATTTTCAATCTCTATAGAGATCGAAAATATGACGTCATTTCCGGGGTAAAACCGCAAAGGATTGTAGGTACGAGTGGCCAGTGCGCACGGGCCATAGACCCTGTGCACGAGATAATGCTAACCACTCACCACTGCTGTCATAAAAAAAATAAAATGATCAATTTTGACTTTTGAAGCTTGTAGATCGATTGGTTGTTTACATCAGTCAACACAAGCAGAACTTCATTACAAAATGAGAAGACACATCGGCAAATGTTCAGCATTCAAACTACAGGTGAACAATAGTCAAATGTTTCCAGTTATGTTGATATCAGCTAGCCAAGTACACACCTACACAGCATGTCAACAAACCGTGAAAAAAAAGCCACAAAAAAATAAATGTATCGTGCTGGTAAGTATTTCTATACATTAGTATTTACAAAGGGTATGTTGTGACTTACCTTCAAAATTACAGTGGTCCCTCGCTATAACGCCATTCGCCTTCCGCGGCTGCGCTGTTTCGTGGATTTTTTTAGTGCAATTTTGCATGCTTTTTTTCTTTTTACAGTGCATTGTGTTCTGTGTCCTGATTGGCTGCAGACCACTGTCGATCTCCTCCGTGCCCTCTCTCCTGCACAGTACAGAATCGCTACATCAATCGCTGATTCATTGATGTTGAATTATCTCGCAGCTGCTCTATTCCCATGTTCTGGACCTGAAAACAGGGTTTGATCTTTGGTTTCTTTCTATAATACTCGACTTATTTTTCTACAAAGGTTTGAACTTTGAGAGTGTTTAAACAACAGAGAAAAGTGTGAAAATGTTCATGCCTGTATGAGAAAAGTGTAAGTGTGTAGTGAGGGGCGTTACAGTCTTAAAACATCTATAATAATTGTAAAAAATAAAGTTGGCTACTTTGCGGATTTCACCTATCGCTGGTTATTTTTAGAACATAACATCCGCAATAAACGAGGGACCGCTGTATACAAATACTGAGAAATATAGAATTTGAATCCTTTCTCTCTTTTGTTCTGAGATGCGGGGGGAAAAAATATGCTGCCCCGACATCATGCCAGCGCATATTGGGAATGGCACAGGCACTGAGCGGTTTTCTATCGCCCATTTGCTGGGAGTAAGGGCGCCCTCCGTTTGCGAGGTGCGCCTGCTGCTTGCGGCGCAGAGAGGAGAGGGCGGGGCGGCGGGGGATTCTCGGGCTGGCTGGAGCAGCATCTAATAATCAACTCGCAAAATAAAACAAAAGGGGTAAAGGGCTCAATAACAATTTATAATTTACAGTTTGATGATTTAAAGTCTCACACACAACCCATCGAAAGGGGAGGGGGGCGGCTGCTTCCAAATAGAGCGCATTTCATTCATAATGATGTAAATCCAAGTCCATTATCTATTCATGATTTGAATCCTGGGTTGTGTGAAATCCCAGAAATAAACCCGAGACAAAGTGAATCTGTGAACTAAGGTGTAGGTCTATTAGGTTATGTTGTGGTGATCGGACAACATGACGGAGGGACTGGATTGCAGGGTAAGTCCTGAGACACACGGTAGTACAAGAAATCCCTTTCACTGGAAAGAACAGTGACTGTCGCTGCCCCCTCTGTCTTCCAGTACTCCAGAGCGAAGAGACAGGACGGCCGGGGACATCGCTGGGTTTTCTTTGCCTCGCTCCGATTTTAGTGGATTTTAATGCTGTGGCTGACGCCACTGGATTTTTTGTGTTGTTTTTATGTTTTTACTGTGTGTTCTCCCTGGCCAGGGGTGTTTAACTGTTTTAAAAAATAAATAAATTGTGAAATAAATTATATTTTCGTAATCGAGTTTTATATTGTTCTTTTGCCTTGGCTACTCCACTGCTCTGTCCGTTTTTTGAGGGGTTTCCCTTCACTTAGAATAAAACCACCTACATATCTGGCTATTCTGAACATGTCAGTGTCCTGTAACCATCCGTCGGTAAACTGGAACTGGGCTTGTTGCAGGGATCTGAAGTTACTAAACACTTCATGAGTGTATGCACTCACACTTAAGACCATATAATTATAAATATGAGCGTGATGAAAGCTGGGCAGCACGCTAACGGCCACTCTTATGCTTGTATGGGTCTAACCCTTTCACTCCTTTGATTTTTTTTCCTCGTACCTTTTTTTTTTTTTTTTTTTTTTTTGCCTTTTCATCAAGTCTGTCTGTGTCAGACCTGCCGCTTTCTCCTTCGTTTTGTACATAACTGTTTTGGGGGCAAATAAAATGCAAGTAGGGATTAAAACTGCAGAATGAATGGTTACCGGTGCTGGAAATGCTAGCGCTTGATGCAGTGTTTTGATTTTGCTGCCACTGGTACCTACAATGCAACGCGTGCAAGTCACGTGGTCTGTCAATCTCTATACATGTGTTTGTGTGTTCATTTGGCCCCATTGTACTTCTGTATGTTCTCATCCTCCTCCTTTTTGATGTTGTTATCTGCTAGGCTTTGGTCTTCTGCTCCTTGTCTGGTTTTTAACCATCTTTGATAGTGTCTCCTATTGGAACTTGGAAACAGGACCATGTTGCAGACTGTACAACGGTGCCCCGGAGACTATTCAACACATACTAGAAGGGTGTGAAAAAAAACAAAAAGTGGTCCCATTGGTCATGAGAGCATTAGGAGACAAAGTCTCCTAAAGCATAAATGCAGGAGACATTGTCGCAGATTTCAGACACAACATCTCTAGTCTAGAAAAAAAAAGTCATTATCATATACTACACATTGAGAGGTTTTATTTGATATCACTCTCTTATTTATTTTTTTTAATCTTAACTCTTCATGTTCTCCCTGTGCTTCTTTGGAATACATTGTAGGAGGAGACCAGGTGTTTCCTACCACATACCAAAGACATGCTAGGTCAAATATGCTAGATTAATTGGTGATTCTAAATTGGCTGTGTGTCAGGGTCCTCTGAGCAACTATGGACTTATGTTATATTATATGTATTGTATATGTATTTTTGGTGTTGCTGCCACAACTCTGTGTGTGTGTATGTGTGTATGTGTGTACACGTGTGTACAGATGCCGGTGTTTCTGTGAACACAGATTTGCGGGCGCCTTCAGGCCCGGTGGGTGTGGCCCTGTTGGTACTGGCCACACCCGAAGCCACACACCTGCTGCTGATCAGGGCTTGTCGGGGGAGCTACTTAGGAGAGTCTTGGAGCTCCCACTGACGTGGGATCATTGCATGAGACTCCACGTTAGTCACCCAGTTTAGGTTTAGTCGTTTAGTGCATGCCTGCTATTAAGCGTCCTGACAGCTGCCGCTATTGTTTCCCGCAGGAGGAGCCAGAGGTGGGACCAAGTCATTGTTTTGCAAGTCTCAAGTAAGTCTCAAGTCTTTATCCTCAAGTCTCAAGTCAAGTCTCAAGTAATGTCAGGCAAGTCAGAGTCGAGTCTCAAGTCACTGGTGTAAAAGTCCGAGTCAAGTCACAAGTCTGAAACTTTGAATTTCAAGTCCTTTCGAGTCTTTAAAAAAAAAAAAAAAACAACGAAAAAATAATGTTGCAGTTATGCTAAATGTAAATATTAGACCATGTAATTTTAAAATCTGTGTTTTTCTCAACACATGACAAAATAGTTAACTTAGAAAATATACACAAATTGTGAAATTGCACCTCTTTAAAATGCAGCTCAATTAAACCTAGCTCCAAGAATAATTTTCACCGACAGTTCTGAGATAAGCTGCATGTCATTCTTGGATGCGGTTGTAGGACCGGCTTTAAAATCGCATGACAAAAATATCATACACATTAAAAAAACCGTATCACCAACGTAGCCTGGACAACATTTGCTAGTTAGATGAAGTCAGCTATCTCATCGTAGCATATTTATATGCATATTTATAATCATACGGTTCTTGGAGTGAGTGCACACACTCATGAAGTTTAGTAACTTCAGGTCACTGCAACAAGCCCAGGTACAGTTTACCGACGGATGGGTGCAGGACCTTGAAATGCACCGTGTAGAACGAAAGACCATCGTACGTATCATAAGTTTACCAGTCTCACAAATCGTCGTCATAAATACACATTCGTTAACCGTTTATTAATAGGACTTTTGAGCTCAACGGTAATTAATTAGTAGTGGAAATAATTTCTGGTAGCATCACAGAAATGTAGCAGTGACAATAATACTGTATGCTGTAATCGTACTGGGCAATTAGTGATACAAAAAACCTGTTTTATCCTGTGAATAAAAGTATATGTTTTTGTCAATGTACCATAATAACAGAGGCGAAACGCAATATTGTGTCAGGACAATTCACTATTTATGCACAATAAATAAAGGAGCATAGCGCGACAATTTCTGTTCAGCGCCAGACTTGCTTGTAACCTATATCACCAGTTATGTTATGAAAGTGACGTATTAACTACTAAAAAACACTGACCTTTGTGTAAATGCTTGGAGCAGACTAACCTGTGAGCTGGAGGGTTCTGGGACGTTATATTTGACCTTTGAATGGCTGCAATCCAGTCGCCTCTTTGTTACTTCGGAAACATGGCTCGAACAATTTCTCTTCAACGACGTAATCCGATAACAACCGATCTCTTTACCCGTCGGCTTCCCGTGGCTGTCATGCGACCGGCTATTGCAGTTAATAATACAACGGCTTCTTGTGTTTCTTTTTATCGCTGTATAACTGATTTTAATTGAAAGCCTGCGTGCGCTAGTACCGCTTGCCACGAGTTCCCAGAATCCTTTGCGGTTCTACCCGTGAATGACGTCACATTTTCAATCTCTATATAATATGCATGTTAAATTTTGTATTTGGGGTAAAATATCAAGTCTTTTCAAGTAAACCGGTTCAAGTCCAATTCAAGTCCCAAGTCATTGGTGTAAAAGTCCAAGTCAAGTCACAAGTCTTACAACATTTTTTCAAGTCAAGTCTAAAGTCATAAAATTAATGACTCGAGTCTGACTCGAGTCCAAGTCATGTGACTCGAGTCCACACCTCTGGGAGGAGCATAGGAGGCCCCAAGGGCAGCGAGCACCGGGAGTGCAGACACGGAGCAGAGAGCACAAGGAGGACACGACACGGGAGTCTTGGGAAACACGGGGACTTATTGTTGTTTTGCACCATACACTGTAAATAAACGCACTGTTCGCACACCGAGCACTGCGCCTGGGTCCTCCTTCCCTACACCCCCACAGTCTGCCATGCCAAACCGTGACACTATGGGTGTGAGGTAGACAAAGTAATTCAGGTATATAGAATAAAGCCCTGTATGAATTTATTTTGAAATGTGACTTGTAGTTTAAAGAGCTTCATAACACCTCGGGTGAGCACAGCTGGTGCCCAGCAGTTACCTGCTAGTCTAGTCACTGAGCCTGCTATAACAGATTTCTCAGTGTTTGACTTGGGACCAAGTTATGGACTTTTCGAGAATGTTTCCATGCTTTGGCTAGGTCTTGTGTGGCTGAAACTGATTATGAACTTTTAAGTAGTTTCCATGGACAGTGATGTTAAAAGTGTTTTTCGTGTGGCCGAACGGACCCCTTTCAAGACTGAAAGTCTGTCCTGTTGAGATAAAATTATTTGAAGTGCCTCAATAATGCTATGCTTTTATTAATAAGTGTCATAAAGTTATATAGTATAGTATTAAGTGGACACAGCCCTGAAAAATAAAGGCATTAGACTATGTGTCCTTGGGGAGTGGAATGCTGTAGACTCTTGCTCACGCTTGCCTGGGAAAAAGTAGATAACAGGGGACCATCTTCTAGTGGAAAGTTACTGAGACACTGTTGTTTAGACTAGAATGAGAGAGCTTCCGTAATAAAACTGTTAAGCCCGCATCACCATTTTGAGAACCACAGCAATATGTCATGCAGGACGCATCTCCCTTCTAGAAGTACTGTGAAAGCGAAATAAAGTGTTAAGTGGTCTACTGAGCTGTCACAGTCTGCGGGGCAGACCGAGTGGAGAGAGTGAGGTGGACCCAGGTGCAGACACAGATGAGGAGATGAAACTGAATCTCAAACGAAAAGCGAGCTTTTATTGTGGCTGAAACAATGACATGACAAAAACAGCCGGGACAGAGATTAAACTTAACTAGAACCTGAACTGGAGAACAGTATGACTAACTATGAGAACTAGGGAGACTATGGTTATGAGGACTATGAACAAGATTCGGTGCAGATGCATGAAAAAAACCATGAGAAAACCTTGACTTGACATAAACACTAAGAACGTGACCTGCAACGAATCTTGAAAAAACACTTGACATGACCTGAGGGACGAAACACAGACAACGCCACACTGACAAAGAGAAACACGGGGCTTAAATACACAGAGGGATAACGAGGGGAACTAGGCACAGGAGGAGCTGGGAGTAATCAGAAATGACAAGACCAGGAGGAAGCAAAACTCAATACATTGACAAAGGACACCGACTTTCAAAGTAAAACAGGAAACAATTCACAAAGACGCAGACTTAACACAGGACTAAAGCTATACTAAACACGAGCGTACAAGAACAAGACCCTTAACTGAAACAGACGAAGAATAATAATAATCAACAAGACACAACCAGAGATTAAGAATAGCCCATAATACAAAATCAAACCAAAAGATAAGAACTCAAAATGCTGGGTCGAAATGACCCAGAACCGTGACATGAGCAGTGTTTTGTCTTCCATCGGATGCCTCTGAGGAATCAAAAGAACTCTGTGAAGTGTTGATATTTAACAACTGGGGGCTCATCCGGGATTGCGATAGGCTAAGGAAGACAGATTGGGCAGTCTGGGGGCTCAACCAGCAAAGTGAACAGAGGCCCGGGTCATTTTCAAATAAAGGTAAGCACCACCTGTTAAATCAAAGTGTGCATATTGGAGCTTATCTAAATCGTCTGTTTCCCAAGTTGTTTGAATTCTCAGTGTCAATTTGCTGTTGTAGACAAAGAGGCGGTGTATGATCTGTCCCACTGCGTTAGAGCAACTAAATTGTGGGTGTAATAAGCCAAGTAAACCAATTGGCTGTTGTGGATAGCGACTGAAAAGAGTAAGAGTAATTATTAGGGATGCACCGATACCGGTATCTGGTATCTGCCTCGATACCACATTTTCTAAAGTACTTGTACTCCTTAAAAGTCCCCCGATACCGGGGACCGATTCCACGCTCTGAGAAATGTCTATGTTTGAGCGGCGTGTAAGGGGTTAATCACAGGCGCAGAGTCCCCGCCCCCAGGCCCCGGCTGCAGCTCACAGCAGGGAGAAGGCGAGGCGAGACATGTCAGCCGTGTGGAACTATTTCAAAGTGAGTGAAGACGACAAAACAAAGGCCGACTGCAAATTGTGCTCAGCAAAATTGTCCAGAGGAGGCTCAAAAGGTAGCGCATTTAACACAAGTGATTTAATCAAGCACCTAAAATCCCAACACGGCAATGAGTACAAAGAGTTTACCCACGCTTCTAAACCAACACAACCCATGCTGCAGCAAACTCTTGCAAGACGAGAGAAAATGTCCAGAGACAATCCACGTGCTGTGAAAATAACACAGACAATTATCGAGTACATTGCATTGAGTGACCAGCCACTCTCGGAGGTAGAAAATGTCGGATTCCTGCATCTCCTCCATGTTCTGGAGCCCAGATATGATGTCCAAGCCGCCGCTACATGACTAACACGGAGCTGCCTAAACTACACGAGTTTAGTGGCTCGTGAAAAAACATATCCACAGCCTACTGGAAGCCTCCTCTGCGTTTAGTTTCACCACAGATATTTGGACAAGCAGTGTTAGCCCCGTGTCACTAATTAGCCTAACCTCCCAGTGGATAGACGAGAGTTTCACGCCACAACGAGCCATATTACATGCAAAACAATTCCGCGGCTCGCACACCAGCCAGGCTATAGTGCATGTGTTTGCGGAAATGCTCCAGACATGGGGTATACCTAAAACATCAGTACATGTTGTGCTTGGTGACAATGCCAAAAACATGATAAAATCCATGAATAACGCAGGGCTCCCAAGTCTGCCGTGTGTCGCTGTGATGGATGCATGCAACCACACAACTGAGATACTTAGGTAATATTCATTTGGTCTTTTGTCTTATGTTTACGTTATGCTCTAAAGTTTCTGTGATCATAAGTTAATTAATTTGATATTTTGAGTTTACCTGTAATGCATGACAGCACTAAGCTATAGCCCAAATAGTGGCATAGACTTTCCTTTGCATTGTTTGTTATTTTATACAGGTATGTTATATTGATTATATTTCTGCTCTTTCTGAGTTACCTGACCTCCGCTCCAGTCCTTCCTGGTTTGGCTGAAAGAGGAGGCTGAGGGTGGAGCTGGTTTAAATGCAGAAGCCAATAAAGTGGAATGGACCATCTATTGTGATCATGCAGGGGGAATGGGGTTCTTCTTGAATGATGGTTATCTGTTATCTCTTTAGTTTTCACCTTTGGTGTATATAATGGTTTATTCATTTGCTATATAACTGGAGCTGTTTCTCATTTGGGCAGGTCAGTTTGTTGAGTTATGTTTTTGTTAAGTGATTTTTGAGTAGCGGTCTGTTGAGTTAACCTCTTTTATGGGCCCACTTGGTTCTTAAAGACTTGTCCTTTTTGGGGGTATAATAAAACCCATTTTTTGAAGTTTACATTTGTGCCTGTGTGTTCCTGGCTGCTTGGTTCATGACAGTCGCGCACAAGTTCACGAGGGCTTATTAGCACAGAGGAGCATAGCTGATGCTATAGCAGTGGGGCAGAAAATAGTTGGGCATTTTAAACATTCCGCCTTAGCCTACTCCCGCCTCGAGGACATTCAGGGACAGCTCAACCAGCCAATAAAGAGACTGCAGCAGGATGTACAGACGCGCTGGAACAGCACGTATTACATGCTCCAGTCCCTCATAGAGCATGTGTCTGAACATGAACTCCCTATCTCACCGCTCACCAATGGGCTCTTATGAAAAAGACTGTTGCCATCCTCGCCCCCTTTGAGGAACTAACTAAAAAAGTGAGCAGCTACGACGCACTAGCCTCTGATGTCGTCCCAGCTGTGACTGTGCTAGTAAGACTTCTAAACAGAGAAACAGACGAGGACCACGGCGTCAAGACAATGAAAGCAACCTTACTGGCAGCTGTCAAGAAGCGCTTCAGTGACGTCGAGACCAACCCACTGTACTTCATCTCCACCATACTTGACCCAAGGTAAAGTCTGTGTGCTATAGGTATTCAATGATAAACTACAGTACTAAATGTAAGATTAATTTCCATCTGAAATATTATATTTTTGTAACTAAAATACACAAATACAAAAGTATGCAATATGTATAATATGAAATACATTTACTACCAGAAAGCCAAATGGCTGGCATTTGTGACAGTGGTTTAGGGGAAACTAAAATCAGTCCTATTTTTCCACATATTAATACATTCATTAATTTTGTTCAGGTATAAAGATTGCTTCTTCCCCAACAACACTCCTCCGGAGGCCAAGCTGCACCTGAAGCAGGAGCTGCAGAACCTCCTGCTAAAGTGTTCCTCAAGGCCCAGGCCAGCACTAGCAGCAGTCTGGACACTGTATTTGAAGAAATCACTAAGGAGCAGCCCCAGGCACCACAGCCGCTGGTAGCAGGTGCTGCCATTGAGCTCGACACATACCTCAGAGAGGCCCCAAGCCCTCGTGAAGACAGTCCCCTGAAGTACTGGGGTGTCAACAAAATCAGGTTCCCCATTTTGGCTAAAATGGCCCGTAAATACCTCTCAGCCCCATGGAGCAGTGTGGAAAGTGACAGGCTTATTAGCTCAGTGTCACACATTATAGATGAAAACAGAACCAGGCTGACTGCTGATAATGCAGAAAAGCTACTGTTACGCCCCAGTCTAGGGGTACAGGAACGCAACATAAGTTTGAAAAGATTGCCCCGCATTGGTCCCCAAAACCATACACAGAGGGAAAACCAATTTCTTAGTGAATGGTGGTTTATTTTTCTACACTGCAAAAATGAAGCTCCGGGGTGAACAAAGGCCAAAATAACAAACAAAACAAGCTAAGTCAGGAGGAGGTGCTATCTAAAACCCTATGTGAAATCAAACATCAAACAAAAGACAAGCGCTACACCTAACTCCCTAATTGAAATAAACAGGAGAAAACAGTGCAAGGAAAACAATAAGGCAGCTCACCCCTTCTGTTCCAGTGCTATTTACAATGAAAACTAATGTACACACTATATACAGAACTCAGAAAGTCGCACAAATGTCTCAGGTTTTGGAGGCCAGGGTCAGGTCTGCTGCTGCTGTCAGTGGCTGCCCCGGGACAACTGCTGGTGATGGATTTTGAATGCGACCACATGATCAGCGGACCAATCGGCAGCCGTCAGCTCATCCAATCCGGGGCCTGCCAAGACTTAAAGACACAGACAATAACAGCCACCAAAACAGATTATGGACAGGGCCATAACAGCTACTTTTCTTTAAAAAAAAAAACCTGCCACTCACTTTTTCTAAATATGCTCCATTAAGTGAGTCGTCTTAGACTTGATGTTAATACCTACCTCAGTTGCACTGACTGTCACAGTTCTATGTTGGTGGTTGTTAGTTTATTCAAATATTGTGCACTAAATAGCAAAGATGTTTATTAATGCCCCTTGTGTTGTCCAAAGCGGCAGAGTTTATAACAAACTGAAAAAAATACTTGAGTTGCGCTGTCACTGTTTACATTTTTTTAATAATTATTTATTCTGTAATATGTTGGATACAACATGCTTTTCATTTTAAATAAATGTTCTTAATTCCAAACTAGTCCCTTGTTTTTTTGTTAAATTATATGACTAAAGCTGTTACCTGTAAATTTAAATCATGTTTTTATTAAGTACTCAGTAACGGTATCGGTGCATCCCTACAAAAAAGATGTCACCTCACCACAGGGGTGTAGTGCAGCCAGAAGGCAATGGAGTAATGCTCCGCCACTTCTTATTTCTGAGGAAATAAAATAGTCAATTAACTCAATTGGTTGCAATTTATTCATCATTTTGATACATACACCCATGCTAGTGGGATTTTTTGGGTGGTCTACTAATATTGCACTAATATATATTACAAGGATGCAGTTAGCTTATTTCAGTAATTACCTCCCAAGAGCAGTAAATATCAGCGGTGTGAAATTACTCAAAAAAGTTTTATATTTTAGATTCTTCAAAATATCCACCCTTTGCTTTGCTTTGGAGATGGAGCTGGACCAGATGGTGGCAAGGCAGCTGCAGATGGGTGCAGGATGCTGGACATGTCTGGCTGAGCCTGTAGCTCAGACATGAACAGGTGCAGACGCCTGCCGAACACTAGCCATCCCCACCCGAAAAATTGGTACAGGTGCGGAGCTCTGCTGTACCCTGGCTGGCCTCACCCTAGGAACCGGCATGGGTGCAGGAGCCTGAGGAGTAGGTAAGGGTGCAGGAGAAGGCTGGGTCGCGGCTACCCTGACCCTGGGAGCCAGGACTGGCACAGGTACTGCCTGGACGCCCTCTGTTTCCACCCAGAAAACATACGCGGGTCTGAGGACCAGTGGCGCCTCAGCTGCCCTGGGAACAGGAGTAGCGACCGGAAACAGTTCTTTGAGGTGCTGACAGGGGAGCGACACCAGAAATCTTTAATTTTTGTCAGTTCTCTTAGTTATCATGCTTCTTTCCCTCTCTGGACCCTCTGTCCCCCTTTAACGGGTGGGCCATATATGGGATGACTGCTGTGTTTGGGCACTTGTCAAAGTATAAAAATTACAGGCTATTATTAAAGCTAATTCTCTCAGACCTCTCATGAGATCAGCGTGAATTTTGAGCCTCCCCCAATCCCCATTCTGGTTGTTTCCTGCTTCCACCTTTGTGCTCAGACTAGGGCTTTTTACCTTCTTTACAGTTAAACAACTAATCTTCCAGGACGGGCGATTCTCTGCACTCCTCTCCTCTTCTTGCTTCAACCTTAGGGGTTGACTACCCTTTGGTTCGTTGCATAGATCAGAGGATTATTCTGCCCCAATGTAAAATAAATAATTTTTTAGATTTGACGATGACCACATTTGCACTCAGCTGGAATGAATGGCTGGTTTGGGGTGGCTGTAGATCAGAAGGTAGAGCAAGTCTTCTACTAATCGGAAGGTTGGTGGTGATCGATTCCTGGCTGCTCCATCTGCATGCCAAATATCCTTGGGTAAGATACTAACCTCAAGTTGATGCGAGTATGAATGTTAGATCACTTCTGCATTGAAAGAGTGCTTGTATGAATCGGTGAAGCAGGCATGTCGTATAAAGCACTTTGATGCTCCGGGAGAAGGCAAGGCAAGGCAAGGCAAGGCAAGGCAAGGCAAGGCAAATTTATTTGTATAGCACAATTCAACAACAAGGTGATTCAAAGTGCTTTACAGAGACATTAGAAACAAAAACAAATAAAAAGCATGATTTAAAATTGATTAAAACAAGCAAACAAACAAACTAACTAAACACACACATTTCACACCTGTTCGCGCGATCTGAACCCTTATCGTAAGGGGAGCTACCAGTCCTTCTGTGGACGAGCTACTTTCTATTTTAAATTCCCTGAATTTAAAATACTCTCTAGACCCAGTCTAGACCCAGCTGGGGAGCTACCCAGAGCTCTAAACCCACTTAACAAACAAACAAACAAACAAAACAGTATATAAAATCAAAACAGATAAAATCAGAAATAGATAAGATCAGTAGTTAGTGTAAGTTTTGAAATTTAAGCTTAAAAGTGTGGATTTGGTGCTTTATTCAAATGCAGCTGAGAACAGGTGAGTCTTCAACCTGGATTTAAATAAACTGAGTGTTTCAGCTGATCTGAGGCTTTCTGGGAGTTTGTTCCAGATATAAGGAGCATAAAAGCTGAATGCAGCTTCTCCGTGTCTGGTTCTGACTCTGGGAACTGATAAAAGACCGGATCCAGATGACCTGAGGGATCTGGAAGGTTCATACTGGGTCAGGAGGTCACTGATGTATTTTGGTCCTAAACCATTCAGAGCTTTATAGGCCAGCATCAGGACTTTAAAGTCTATCCTCTGACGGACAGGCAGCCAGTGTCAAGACCTCAGAGCTGGACTGATGTGGTCCACTTTTTTGGTCTTAGTGAGGACTCGAGCAGCAGAGTTCTGAATGAGCTGTAGTTGTCTGACTGATTTTTTAGGTAGACCTGTAAAGATGCTGTTACAATAATCAAGCCTACTAAAAATGAATGCATGGACTAGTTTTTCCAGGTCCTGTTGAGACATCAGATATTTTATCCTTGAAATATTCTTGAGGTGATAGTAAGCTGATTTTGTTATTGTCTTAATGTGTTTTTCTAAGTTTAGGTCTGCATCCATCACTACACCCAAATTTCTCGCCTGGTTTGTGGTTTTTAGATGTACAGATTGAAGTTCTCTGGTGACCTGTAATCGTTTTTCTTTGGCGCCAAAGACTATTACTTCAGTTTTGTTTTTGTTTAGTTGGAGAAAATTGTGGCACAACCAGTCATTAATTTCCTCAATGCATTTACCAAGAGCCTGTACAGGGCCTCGGTCTCCTGGTGACATTGTGATATATATTTGTGTGTCATCTGCATAGCTGTGGTAGTTTATTTTGTTGTTCTTTATAATCTGTGCCAGTGGGAGCATGTAAATGTTAAACAGAGGGGGTCCCAAGATGGAACCTTGGGGAACTCCACATGTGATACTTGTCTGCTCGGATGTGAAGTTACCTATTGATACAAAGTATTTCCTGTTTTCTAAGTATGTTTTGAACCAGTTTAGTACAGTTCCTGAAAGACCTGCCCAGTTCTCCAGTCGTTTGTGTCACGGGTCTGGGTCCGTTAGACCCAGTATGTGGAGTTTCATGTTTTTGTTATTCCATGTTTGAGGTTATTATGTTTTGGTTTTAGTTTGCATCAGGGATTGTTTTCTTGTTCTCTTGTTGTGTTGATGATGATGATGATGATGATTATGATGTTTATTATTTGAGTTTCATGTTTAAGGATTTGTTCTCGGTTGTATCTCACGTTTAGTTTAGTTCAGGTTCCATGTGTCATTCTGTCTGTCTCTCAGTGTCAGGTCTGCGTCTTGGTGTGGTGTTCTCATTTCCTGTTTTATTGTGAAGGTCTGGGTCTCATGTGAGTGTGTTCAGTTTTACCTCTGTCTCGTCTTGTTGATCATTCCCAGCTGTGTCCACCACCTGTGTGTAATTCCCCTGTGTTTCTCTGGGTGTATTTAAGTCATGTCCTCCGTCATTGTAGTTGCTGGTCCGTCTGTGTATTCCACCCTGCCTCATCTGCGTGTTCTCCCTGCAGTCCGCCGTTAGTCTCTTCTGGTCGTTCTCGTTAAGGTTTGTGCTCTGTAATTTAGTTGATCCCAGTATAGTTTAGTTCCAGCTCCATTTGCCGTTTGTGTTTACTTTCATGTTCAATAAACCACCTTTACACCTTCACGACTGCCTGCACTTGGATCCTCCTTTTTCCTTTTCTACATGGCTCTCCTCACCCGCCGTGACAGTACGGACCAGCCAGATATGGATCCAGCGGCATTCACCCCACCCACGGAGCTTCGGGACCTCATCACGAACTCCGCTTCACAAATAATCAACCTGTGGCTAGAGCACGAGGGAGAAGCATTCCTCCACGTTCCGGAAGCCAGACTGCAACAGCTGCTCACGGATTATCCCTGGCTATTGGACTCACTACACCCTCTGGTACAAAACTTCATTCTCCACGAACTTCACCTCCACCCTCCAGCCTCTACCGCTTCCCAACCCAGCCCGCCGGCGAAGGTTTTGCCCGGCCCGCCGGCGAAGGTTTTGCCCGGCCCGCCGGCGAAGGTTTTGCCCGGCCCGCCGGCGAAGGTTTTGCCCGGCCCGCCGGAGCAGTCGGCAGGGAGGAAGCGACGTTCGCGTCACCGGCGCGGCACCCCACAGCCGGACTTCAGGATGACAAAACAGTCGGCTGTGGTGGGTGAAACAGACACTCTTTCTGTTCCTTCTGACCCAGATACTAGGTCTATTTCTTCTGGAGCTATTTTTTGTGTCTCCTCTAAAAATAAAAAGGATTTCCCTGTCTCGCCCATGACCATTGCTCCTAAGTCTACCTTTGTTGAGCAGACTTTTTGTGCTAATGACTATGTTCATGCTGTTGTTCCCATGCCCGGAGTAGCTGAGCCTAGCACTACGAACATAGGGAATTTAAGCATCAGGGAAGCTTTCTTGTCTCCGTCAGTTCCTTCAGGGAAAGTAATAAAACTTTCTGAAACTGGTTTTTCTGGCCATATTGTCCCATCCTCACTTTCACCTCAGTCAGCAGCCCAGCTGCCCTCAGTTCGGCCAGTAGCTCAGTTGCCACCAGTTCAGCAGCCTACCCACTCACTCATTCAGCCACCATCCTCACTGTCTCATTCTAAGCAGGGAACACACTTCACCACAACATCTGTTGGTTCTCTTAAGCTGGCCATGTCTTGTTGATCATTCCCAGCTGTGTCCACCACCTGTGTGTAATTCCCCTGTGTTTCTCTGGGTGTATTTAAGTCATGTCCTCCGTCATTGTAGTTGCTGGTCCATCTGTGTATTCCACCCTGCCTCATCTGCGTGTTCTCCCTGCAGTCCGCCGTTAGTCTCTTCTGGTCGTTCTCGTTAAGGTTTGTGCTCTGTAGTTTAGTTGATCCCAGTATAGTTTAGTTCCAGCTCCATTTGCCGTTTGTGTTTACTTTCATGTTCAATAAACCACCTTTACACCTTCACGACTGCCTGCACTTGGATCCTCCTTTTTCCTTTTCTACATGGCTCTCCTCACCCGCCGTGACAGTTTGAGTAATATGTTGTGGTCAACTGTATCAAATGCTGCACTGAGATCCAGTAAAACTAGGACTGACATTTTTCCACTGTCTGTATTCAGACATATGTCATTAAACACTTTTGTCAGAGCGGTTTCAGTGCTGTGGTTCTGTCTAAAACCTGACTGGACGGCATCGTAGCAGTTATTCTGTGTTAAGAAGTAATTGAGCTGTTGAGAAACTGCTTTTTCAATGATCTTACTTAAAAATGGGAGATTTGAGATCGGCCTGTAGTTGTTCATTTGTGTCTTGTCAAGATTGTCCTTTTTCAGTATAGGTTTGATTACAGCAGTTTTTAGTGGTTCTGGAAACACACCTGATAATAAAGAAAAGTTGACGATCTGTAACAGGTCTGACTCTAAAGTCTTTGAGACCTTATTGAAAAAAAACATGTTGGCAGGACATCTAAACAGCAAGAGGAGGAGTTCAGTTGACCTAAGATGTCCTCCAGGTCTTTGCTGTTAATCGGGTGAAACTGTTTCATGGTGTTTAAAGAGTTTTTCGGTGGACACAGTACATATCCTGGATCTGCTGTTGATGTACCAACTGCTTGTCTAATTTTTTGGATTTTTTCAGTGAAGAATTTGGCAAAGTCATTGCAGGCCATGGTTGAATGAAGTTCAGCTGCCACAGGAGGGTTTGTTAGCCTGTCAACTGTAGAAAATAAGACCTGAGCATTATGGCTGTTTTTAGTGATGTCAGAGAAGTAGGACCTTCTTGCACTCCTCAGTTGTAAATTATAATTGTGAAGTTTCTCTTTATAGATGTCATAATGAACCTGGAGGTTTGTTTTTCTCCATCTGCGCTCAGCTTTCCTACACTCTCTTTTTTTTCTTTTTTCACTAGTGTGGAGTTTCTCCATGGAGACTTTTTCCTTCCAGAGATAACCTTCACCTTAATGGGAGCAATAGTGTCCATTACATTTAACATTTTTGCATTAAAGCTATTGACGAGCTCATTGACTGAATTCATATTCTGCCTAATATTATACAACATGGAGATGGGGTGATGCTTTACTACACAAGAAATATGTGACTTTGTGTGTTGAAAACAAGACTCCGTTATTGGGCCTGTGGTGAGTTGTGTCATTTCTGTTTGCACTTCCAACACTATCTTTGGCAGTTTGTGTTCCTTCTTAAAAAGTGCAAAAGACTCAAAATTCTTCCTTCATAGTGCTGGTACGGAAGCTCAGTATTCCAAAGTTTTGACATATATTGTCCTACAATTTTTTTTTTTATTTATTTATTTTTTTTTTTATTTATATATTTATATATATAAATAAATGAGACCTTTTTTTTTTTTTTTTTTTTTTTTTTGGTTTAAATTGAGTTCATATATCCTTCAAGGACGCCTTCTTCTTGAACCAGATTTGAAGAACTTCTTGATAACACCCTCATTATTTCATAAAATCTTCATCAGGTTTAGATGGCTTTACATTTTGCATTCAGTTATCCATAGTATGTATTTTTGTGTACAAATCAAGTCTACTGTACAGTTATGATGAACCACAAAAATATAATAGTGCATTTGTAAGCACATATGCAACAAAATATCAAGGCCACAGTTGAATAAAAATATGAATGTAATATTTTAAGAAATGTGCCATTTTCTGATTAAAGATGTTATTAATAGTAATAGTCATAATTGTCTAACATACGATGAAGTTTGGATTTAAAGAACAAAGCTGCATCTCTACATGGGAAAATGTGAAAAGAAAAAGCCTTTTGAGAGAGAAAATATGCTTGATTTTACCAACACACTTTCATTTTTATAATTATTTATAATTTGTCAAATTACAAGTTCATTTTCATCACACAATGGCATTTCAATAGAGAAGAATTCATCAGAAAAAAAATAAATTACAACTACAAATTAAAATGAAAACTTAACTGTAAATATTAGTAACTCAAAACCTTCAATGTTTATTAAGGTCATCACATCTATGATGCAAAACAGCATGATGCTGTTATGGAGCTTGACACCTGAATAAAGGTTTCTAATAATATGTGACAAGGTCTATATAGCAGTGGTGGACAAAAGGTCACATTAACGCAGCAGGATCTGCTTCAAGTGACATTTTTCTCACACAGTGAGTGCATGGGTTCATGCGGACATCTCCATGCCTGTCAAGTTTTTCTGATTGCATGGACTCATCTGTGGAGATGTACATTACAATGCACCAACTGTGGATGTGGCAGGCAGGACAGGTTACAACAACGCAATTAATGTATGGGGACGATGTGTTTTAATGTAATAATTTAATGATTTTTAAATAGTATCTAATGTTTTGATATATTCGACATGTGAAATGCATAAAGCCTTAAAAACAAATGTCTGATAAATGTATTTAAAAATGCATTGTAGCATACACCTACATAGATGTTGTTACAGTTTTACTTGCACAACTGCAGCTTTCTTCTTCAGCCTTTATAAATAGGACTTATTTGTACAAAACAAAAAAGCCTTTATTTTTCTATTAAAACTTTTAATCTATAACCCTTTTTTGTGAAAGTTAATACATTTATTTTAATATTAAGACTAATATGAGTGCACTAAAATTTCAAGAATAAAGTTGCAGGATCTTTTGCAGTCATGTAAAACTCAAAGATACTATGTGTTTTTGAAATGTAGCTTTTTTTGGTTCCTGTGCAAAATGTGTTTAAAAACAGAAAGCAATGATTTGCAAATCTCACAAACCCATATTTTATTCACAATTTAAAAAAAACTGAAAATATACTAAAGGTTTAAACTAGGAATTATTTTAAGAAAAATATTGGCTCATCTTGAAATTGATGGCAGTTTGTATGAACACTGAGCTTCTGGGAAGCAGGCTTAGCTAAAACTGAGTTGATAATAAAGTTTCCCTCATCTCAGGGTTAACAAACTCAAAGTCAGATCTATACTCACCATCTTTCTAAGTCTTTGACCCTGGGCAATAATCCTGTCAGGCTGTCAGCAAATTTCCTGAAAACATTTACCGTGTGTTGCACACTGGGAATATTGTCAGCTGTCACACTTGGAGCGCATGTAATTTGTGTGAACACTAGGTGGGGCTGAGATGACTTTAAGTGTCATGGTTCCTGGAGTCAGTGTTTTCAGTTTGTTGTTCTTTTTCCTCAGTTAATTTTTTTTAAAATCTATATTTTCAGTGTTCTTGTAATTATGTTTGGATTATGTCCTGAAGTTTCTGGGTTTTTGTTTATAATTTAATAAACAAGCTTCAATTAATGTCTATCTTTTATTATCATTCTGCTTTTGGTGATTCGGTTTATACTTATTCTTCTTAGCCTTCCCCGTTCCCTCAGTGTAGGTGTTTTCATGACTTCCTGTCTTATTTTGCCATTCAGTCATCTCAGTTTTCTTCAGTTCATGTTTTGTTGTCCATGCTCCCACGCTCTGTGTTTTCTCTGCTGTCTCCTAGTTTTGCACTTCTGCCTTGAGCCCAGCTTTGTCTCCGTGACATCCAGGAGTAAACATCCTTTTGAGTTTATCCTTTTGTCTCCAGGGTCCTGCCTGCCGCACAGCATATCACGACATTGACACTCAAACTATATATTTTATATTATATATATTTTAGAGTTGTTCTTAAACATGGACTATCTGCAGGTTCTGAACATTTACATTGTGTGCACAGACTCAGATTAAGTCATTATTATTCTGAATTATGTCAAACAACATTTTGGTATCTGAATTTCAGCGTCTGAGCCTAGACACATTTTACACTGAAAAGCAGCTAAATTAGTGTCGAGTCAACCCGGAACCTTAATCGCTGAGATGATAGGCTCTGCAACAGATCAGCAAACCATGTCAGAGTCTACTTATCCAAAACAGATCATGGATTCAGATCTGACATTTTTATCTTCACTTTTTACACCTACATTTTGTTGTTCTTAGGTTAGAAGTGAATAATTAAATTTAGATATCAAATCAAATTAGGATTCCAGCCTCATCTAAAAATCAGTTGGGTGCATGATGACAGCAGGCCTCATAAAAACTATACCGCCAGTGCTACCCCAGAATCTTCTAGCAGATGTATTAATTTAAAATTAATTTCAAATTTTGGTTTGTCTGATTACAGAATTCTGTTTAGGTTTTTCTTACATTTTACACAGTGTCCCAACCTTTTCAGAATCTGGTTTGTTTATTTTAAACCAGTAAAATTTTGATCTTTAAATTTTTAACTTCATTTTCATATAAGTGTGATCTTTTTCTAAAAAGACTGCAATGTTTTTCCTCCCCAAGTGACCTTTACACTCTCACATAAACTGCTTAAGCCACACTAGAAGCTAAAAACCAAAACACAGAAAACAAGCTCTTGTAGTTTTAAATTATACAGGTTTTAAATATCTTCACTTAATGTAGATTCATAAAAAGGTGGCAGTTGGCTGTATGAGCATGTGCATGTTAAAAAACCTAAAGTTTTTTATTTTTCCTCATAGCTCAGAGAAGCTGTGCTTGTGCGCGTGTGTGTGCGTTCAGCGGTTCAGCAGCATGTCGGGCAGTGTCTTCAGGTCGATCTGAGGCAACACCCAGAAACAGTAGAGCAGTAACCATAGCAGCAGCAGCACACGTAGCTCCCAGTTCTCCCTCCACCTACACACACAGAGACAAGTGCAACTTTACTTTCTCTTTGCACAGTGTTTGAGCTCATTTGATTTAATTGGTGGTTGAGCTGCACTCTTCGGCTAGTTCACACACACTTGTGCTCTTCATAACATTTTCAGTATTGCAGCACATTCTCGCTATATTAACTCAAGCAGCTGTTTTCATTGCAGACAATTTAACATAGAAGAAACCCACATTTGAGGCAAAGCTATGATGCTGAACCAGACTGCACACTACAGCCGTGCTGGAATTAGCTCACACAGATGGAACGGAAATTTGAATGTGCCTTCCTGTCTGTTACAACAAGATGTCTGCTGTGTTACAAAAGTCATGTCCAGTAACAAATCACATTTTTCTGACAGCAACAGATTTCAGC
This sequence comes from Mchenga conophoros, assembly GCF_057382185.1. Classification (NCBI taxonomy): domain Eukaryota; kingdom Metazoa; phylum Chordata; class Actinopteri; order Cichliformes; family Cichlidae; genus Mchenga; species Mchenga conophoros. Next base: position 2,358,428 of record NC_140544.1, on the reverse strand, counting down.
ATTTACCATGTTGTAATTTTTTGTTATATTTACTACAAAAACAAGTTGCATGGACCAGCTACGTTGTGATTTCATTCAAAGGAAGTCTGTGTAGTCTTCACAGGTACATCCAAACGTAGGTTCTCCTGCTAATCTGTAAGCTTCAGAGAAATGAAGACGTCCGTCCTTCCTGTGCCACGTATAAATCTAACTCGAGTGCTGTTTGCTCACAAAAACATAATTTGAAGTTACTTCAATTCAGCAGCTACTGTTACAAACTTGGCAACACGGTAAACCTACATCACAGTTAAAGGCTTGAGTGTTACAAACAACTCCAGTCAGGTCCATAAATATTGGGACATCGACACAATTCTAACATTTTTGGCTCTATACACCACCACGATGGATTCCAAATGAAACGAACAAGATGTGCTTTAACTGCAGATTGTCAGCTTTTATTTGAGGGTATTTACATTTGCAAATGTGCCTCCCACTTCTCAAGGGACCAAAAGTAATGGGACAATTGGCTTTTCAGCTGTTAGATGGCCAGGTGTGTGTTATTCCCTCATTACCCCAATTACAATGAGCAGATAAAAGGTCCAGAGTTCATTTCAAGTGTGCTGTTTGCATTTGGAACCTGTTGCTGTCAACTGCCAAGATGAGATCCAAAGAGGTGTCACTATCAGTGAAGCAAGCCATCATTAGGCTGAAAAAAACAAAACAAACCCATCAGAGAGATAGCAAAAACATCAGGCGTCTCAAAAAGAAGGAACGCACCGGTGAGCTCAGAAACACCAAAAGACCCGGAAGACCACGGAAAACAACTGTGGTGGATGATCAAAGAATCCTTTCCCTGGTGAAGAAAACACCCCTCACAACAGTTGGTCAGATCAAGAACACTCTCCAGGAGGTAGGTGTATGTGTGTCAGAGTCAACAATCAAGAGAAGACTCCACCAGTGTGAATACAGAGGGTTCACCACAAGATGTAAAACCTTTGGTGAGCCCCAAAAACAGGAAGGCCAGATTAGAGTTTGTCAAATGACATCTAAAAAAGCCGTCACAGTTCTGGAACAACATCCTATGGACAGATGAAACCAAGATCAACTTGTACCAGAGTGATGGGAAGAGAAGAGTATGGAGACGGAAAGGAACTGCTCATGATCCTAAGCATACCACCTCATCAGTGAAGCATGGTGGTGGAAGTGTCATGGCGTGGGCATGTATGGCTGCCAGTGGAACTGGTTCTCTTGTATTTACTGATGATGTGACTGCTGACAAAAGCAGCACGATGAATTCTGAAGTGTTTCGGGCAATATTTTCTGCTCATATTCAGACAAATGCTTCAGAACTCATTGGACGGTGCTTCACAATGCAGATGGACAACGACCCAAAGCAAACTGCAAAAGCAACCAAAGAGTTTTTGAAGGGAAAGAAGTGGACTGTTTTGCAATGGCCAAGTCAATCACCTGACCTGAATCGGATTGAGCATGCATTTCATTTGCTAAAGACAAAACTGAAGGGAAAATGCCCCAAGAACAAGCAGGAACTGAAGACAGTTGCAGTAGAGGCCTGGCAGAGCATCAGCAGGGATGAAACCCAGCATCTGGTGATGTCTGTGTGTTCCAGACTTCAGGCTGTGACTGACTGCAACCAAGTATTAAAAAATTAAAGTTTGATTTATGGTTCTTATTCTATCCCATTACTTTTGGTCCCTTAACAAGTGGAAAGCACATATGCAAACTGTTGTAATTCCAACACCGTTCCCCTGATTTGGATGTAAACACCCTCAAATAAAAGCTGACAGTCTGCAGTTAAAGCACATCTTGTTCGTTTCATTTGGAATCCATTGTGGTGGTGTATGGAGCCAAAAACGTTAGAATCGTGTCGATGTCCTAATATTTATGGACCTGACTGTAAATCAGGGAAGGAAATGCTCTTACCAAAAATCAAAGTCATCACGGTCAGCTTTTGTAGTTACAGCTCTCCGACTGTCCTGTGAAAATGCCAGTCGCACTCTCAATATACAGTGGTACTCATTGTTTTAACATCTCTGTGGGTGGGAAAGGAGCATCAAACTCACCACTGACTCGGGGCAATGAGCCCCCTTTCTGTGACGGAGAACTGGTGGGATATGGCTTTCACCTTGTCTGCTGGAACCTCCACTGCTCCTGACGAAACAAAAATCTATCACTTTCATTCTCAACAGGAGACAGTAAAGCCAGGAAATAACAAAAACAATTACTTTTTCAAGCCTCTGGAATCACAGAATAAGTACTGGCATGAAAGCAACACTAAGCTGCTCCAACATTCTGGCTCAAGAAACTTCAGGTTTACAGTGAAAACACTAAAACAAAACAAAGAACCAGACAGGACCAAGCTCTGATTCTACTAATACTTAAGGGTCAGGCAGAACTGAAGAATATAAAAAGGCTTTAAACATTAAAAAAGATCCTTTATTTTTTTCCTTTATTTTCTGCTATGTATTTTTAAAAAGTGAGATTGGTCCAGCTGTGGCTGTAGCTCAGGAGGTAGAGCAGGTCATCTGCTGATAGGTAAAGTTGGTGGTTCAATTCCTGGCACCCCCTAGTCTGCAGGCCAAATATCCTTGGGCAAGATACTAACCCCAACACATTCATACTCTGATAAATGTGTGTGAATGTTAGCTAGAAAGCACAGAAGAAAGTGTTTCACTTTAATGTCTTTAATTCTCAAGTCACAGTCTTGTCTGTCTCATACTGCCTTCCTTTAATTTCCTACAGCCTCCACTTTTCAGGACATTTATAGAAATGTCTAACTGAAAGGCTGGGTCAGAAGAATCCCATCATTTGCCACAACATTGCTTTCCCCCTGGGTAAAGTGTGCTTCTCAGTGTACACTAAGAATAGAAAGCCTACCTCACAGGCTCTGTGTTTTCCCTGGCAGAGACTGGCTTCTGTTGCTCAGCCTCACTGGGATCCCTCCTGTCTGCTAGAACATCAGCATCTCCTAAGGGCTTACATAGCTTCACTCCAGGCAACAAGCAGTGCTGCTGGGATCCAAATACATTCTTTGTCTCTTGGGTGGTCTTTGTGATCACCTAATAGGATAAAAAGAGATATTTTAACAGAATAAAAAGTACAGAAAAAAACGTCACACTTCAACATATCATTGCTTCTGTCCTGCTCATTGTGTGAAAATCATCAACCACTTAATGTATCAGTAATGTCTCTGAGAAACTTGCCAAACAAGCTGAAGGCAGGGCTAGGTGATAAAATGCTAAATACAGCGAAATAACTTTTCCGCTATCGAAATATGAGACATGGTCAATATAAAGTCAGCAGAACTCATGTGTTTCACATTTTGAAGGCTAGAGACAATGACGAGTTGTGTAGCGGTACATACCTTAAGAGCAATAGCAAGAGAAAAGACAAAATGACAACAGAAATGCTCCTGAAAACTCGCAACGCAACAGTGTTACTGACCTTTAAGCCCCAAGAAAGTGAAACAGGTTCACATTTACCTCATCGTGCTCCTCTATCAAGTCCACTTCCCTGAAGTCTTCACCCAGCGGATCGAATTGTTGGTCATCTGGTAAAATGTCTGAAGGTGGTGCTGGCTGCAGAGCAGAGACACTCAAAACAGAGGGCCAGGTTTGTGCCTCAGTGTCAGGTTGGTCTGTAAACATGAGCTCTTCTTTGTCAGGGTAGAACAGATCCATGGGCTCAACAGGGTCACCAACCAGATCCTCTGTTGGAGAACCTCGATCAAAGTCCGTGTAAAACAAAACGTCCATGTTTCTGGACAGGGTAGCTGGTTCAGAGCGCAACGTCCCTATCTCATCACTTGGTTCGGTGTTGAATGGATCCAGTGTACTAAGCTGTGTGTTGGCTATGTCGCTGCTACAAAAGGTGTCAGCTAGTTTGCTCTCATGTCCATCAGGTGGATCAGTGGAATTTACAGCATGCTCAATATCCACTATATGAGTTTCAGCCTCTGTAGAAAAGTTAGTTTCTCCCTGAGAATCATCAAGAGGAGGCTTGCATTTATCACCATCTTCACTTATTTCAATCTGACCTTGCACGTATTCATTTGATGATAGATTGTGTTCATTTATATCATTTAAATGCTGATTTTCTGGATCCATTAATTCTCCTGAAGATGTGGCTTTAGCATTTTCAAACAGACCCTCAGCAATAATTTCATCGTCTTTATTGGAGGTAGAGCTTTTTTCACCTGGGTTTGCAGTACTGTTGACACACATGTCGGTCACCTCGCTTACAAACACCAATGGCTGGCTGAGATTTTCATCATCAGTACCGTGTTCATCCTGTTCTTCTGGCACACTGACAATAGAGATGGAAGGAATATTCATGCCTATGCTTGGATCCTGACTTGTTGTTAATACTTCCTCTGTGTTGGTAGAAGAGGTGTTGTCTAAAGCTTTAGTAATTTGTACAGAATTATTTGTGTCCTGAGAGTCTTGGCTGTCTTTTAAAAGTCCTTCACTTGCTTCATCTTGTGTTTCTACAAGTACTTCATTCCTGCCCATTAACATTTCTGGTTCTTTTTTGTTCTCTAAAGAACCACAGCAGTCTGTTTTATGACATTCAGTTTCCAATTCAACCTCCTCAGAGACATTTATGTCTTGCAGAAATTCACTTTGACTGTTAGTTTCTCCTTTGTGGTTCTGTGCATCCACAGATTTCTTCACACATTTCTCATCTCTGTGAGTACCGTCTTCTATAATATTCTCTTTCACAGATTCTTCACAATAGTCGCTGGATGTGTTGGAGCTCAGTATTTGAGGTTCAAGGATATCTTCAGCACCAAAGTCGCTCACTTCAGCTGAAGATTCTTGCTCCTTCTCTTTTAGGGACTCAGACTCTAGCTGTGTTATAACCTCAGTATTGATCTGCTCAGGTACCTGCTCCGTTTCCAAGTCCTTGTTGCTTCTTTCAAGTTTTGAATCTTCCACTTCAGCTACTCGCACTTCCCTTTTCTTAGCATGCCCCTGGAATCTGTCCTGCATGCTCTCCAGTGAGCTCAAAGAGTAAATCCCTTCATCAACACAACACTCACTCAGTGACTGCTCATCAGCGGCTCTTTCTTCTATGGATGGGATAAATCCTTCATCAATAGCAGTTACTTCCACAGGAGTCGCACGGTACACATCCCAAGCTGTTCCAATATCACACAAGCAACTTTGGCTCTCACCATCCTTCTCCCCTGCCACGGCAAGCTCACTCTCCACCCAAGAGTCCGGTGAGCTGATTGCAGAGTCATCCATTACTGACTCTGTGTTTACAGACTCGGGTACTGATGAGCCGGTGGGCGAGTGAGTATAAGACAGCTGTGGGTCATCATTGTTGGTTAAGATTTCTTCCACCGGTTTTATGGGGTCATCTGTGTGGGGCGAATCTGTCAAAATGTCATCGCTGGACCACGATCGAGTTGCCGTAACCCTGAAGGAAGGTGGCATCATGCTTCTGTCTTCCGATACAGAGGAAATTAAGATTTTGGGTGGGGGTTGGGCACAGTCCTTCTGAAACATATAGGACCTCTCCCTTATTCTGCTTCGGTGAGTACCTTTACTCATGTGGTCAGAGTCACTGAAGTTGAGTCGGCCCATAGAGACACTTCGTTCAATTAACTGGCAGGGCTCCTCTGGCTGAGACGGGAACAGGGAAATATCAGTTTTCAAATGACTGCTTAGTCAAAATACAATTCAATTCCAATTCACTGATTTTGTCTAGGCAAGGGATCTTTCATACCTCTTCGATACCAGGGAAGTGCTCCAGGAACTGAGACACATATGTAATGATAGACTGCTCATCTGGTGCATTGATAGACACATCTGAGCAAATAAAGCAAAATTGAGAGAGAACAAGAGTGAAAGAAAGAGTAACTAAATGTAAACATGCCTTTTTATTATTATTATTGTTATTATGGTATGATCCTATGTCCAAGATGTGCCCAAAAGACAATCCAGGAACAGGCTTATGAAAATCAAAAAGCCGTGTCCAACTTAAATTAGGTAAGGCTCCTGTTCAACATAATCTCCTTGGGCATGCCTACACAGCTTCCAGTGCAGCTGCTCTGTTTGGAGGGTCTTAGGAGACTCTGACCAGTTTCCTGTCTGTGGCAAAATCTCTACCTCGTCACTGGGGATGAAAGTTAGGTTTCCAGCAGTTTTCACTGGAAGAATGTGATCTTACTAACTCTGACAGTTGTGTGCCAGGCAAGAGACTGAGACCAGGAGCATCGAATGACTGCTTTACAGGAGCACCAAAGCATTCATTACAAGTACAAATACAATGCAACTTCCACGGACTGATCTTAAAAACAAAGCAGCCAACTGAAGACAGCCCAGAGATGCACGAGAGGATTACCTTGAAAGGTTCTATATTTCCACTCATAATAATGGGGAAATCTACAGGCTGTCTGGTTTTTACTGTCTCTTGCATACTAGACCAGGACAAATACAGCATAAGCACTGCAGCTCTGTGTAAAAAGGAACTACCATTACTTTATTAACTCAGTGAAGACTGTCTCAAAGGGCTACTGTGTAGTGTAACAGCATTTTTTATATGTGGTAAAAATAAATGACACTACGCTAAATTTAACAGCTTTGATTTTTTCAAATGATGGTCGATATTCCCCGTCAAATCCTTCAGTCTATCACGTGTACAACAAAAAGGATTTCTCATTCTTTGTTAGCAAATAATCCATCTGAATCTCAGTGTCTGCTAAATCAAGAATTACGTTATCAGCCGAGCTAATGTAAAACATATTTATAGAATACTGTGTGTAACACTGTTTGCAAACACTTCAGATAAAAGTTTCTAGTGGCAGCAGTCTGCCTATGGAGGACAGATGGGAGCATATGTGGTGGTGTAGCATGGGAAACACAAAAGACTACAGGAAGTTACAGTTAAGCAATGTGTCGTATACACAGTGCATGTATTTTTATATTTATGGTCCATTTGTTCTCTGGTGCTGAGTAAAATGTATTTTCTTCCTGTTAATGGGAGTTTACGTTATCATATAACCACTGGGTCATTTTCTTCTCACAAATATAAAAGGTCACTGCTGCATTCCTTACAAAGTAGAATGTAAAACTTCGCCCCCTTAAAAGCAGCATCTCTGAAGGCTATTCATTCTGATACACAAAAGCAGTCGGCTATCCTCAGAAAAGCTGATTCTGACTAGATTCTGACTCTTAACGAAGGTTTTCTTACTGTTGCATTTTAATCTCAAGAAATTACTCACACATTACAAAAATATGCTGATGAGATACACTCAACTACTATTGTCACTGTTCTTGAGCTCTCTTTTATCACGTCATCTGTAAAATAGATGAATTACAGTTTCAGTCACTAGAGTAGTGATTAGGCTGTTAAGTAAAAGTAGCTGTTGTCTTGTTACCTTCAGGTTCCAGAAGGCGCGGTATACCCAGGCTGTAGTGGGCGATTCTGAAGGCATCCTCTAGATTTTCTCTGGAACTTCTCAGTAGGGCTTTCCTCATGTCTACCAAGCTGGAGTCAATGGACTTAATAACAGCCAGGAAAGCCAGACCACTGATCCAGCTTTTACTAAAGTCCTGCACTGCTACACCATACCTGTAACAAAAATAAGAAATAGTCTGTGGAAAGGGCCAGTCCAGGAACACCACCAAAAAACCCCCAAACAAACAAAAACAACACTACATTGATCATCTCATGGCACTTTCCATTGAAAGCGAAAAAACCTGCATAACCAAAGAGGGAACCCCAAACATCAGACGATGCCCGATGAGTAAGCACTTGGTGACAATGGGAGGGAAGGGCGTCCTTTTCACAGGACAACACCTTCGGCAGGACCAGGCTCTAGAGGGGTAACCATCTGCCTCAACCAGTTGGGCAGTGAGGGTAAAAAGGCAAGAGAAAAGCAGAATATAGAGGGACCACAAAGAACTAACTGGATCAAACACAAACAGATACAAAGAATTACTGCTTTTCCAAAAAGGACACAAACTATGTAATTGTATAATGCATGTAACATATTTCCATATAATGGAAACGGCAGCTCCAACTCACTTGCGTGTTCGCTTCTGTACCCACTGCAGTAACTTCTTAATGGCCCTGCTCTGTTCTCGCACGGCTGTGGATGCTGACTGCCTGTCGTCCAATGGCGTGCTGCTGTAGGATGTGTCAGAGTCAGAGCTGGTGGGAATGGATGAAAGGCTGGAAGAGGAGGGGAACTGGCTCCTGATGTTCCCAGTCAGTTCCTTAATCTGGGTGGTGGAAGAGCTGAGTTAGCTGAGCTACTTTACTACTCATTTCAACATTTAGGCATTAAACAGATAAAGTCCTCATATCTATTGACTCATTACATCATGGTTACTATAGTAACCATTGGATGAAATTGTTACCCTTAAACAGATTGTGAAAGAATAAAACTGAGAATTCGTTTAGTGGAGAATCTGTGGAGCTTTTCACCTTTAGTTCAGTTTACACTGTCAGAGTTACTCAGAATAAGAAAACAGCTGTGACTGAACATTTGACAAGATGGGTAACATTTGCCTCTTCACCCCTGATAGCAGCTGATTAGCTGAGTGATCATAGCTACCACGCTTTGAGGCCCATCTACTTAACAGTGATGAACAAAAGTTTCTTTGTCAAAGCACTGATGCCAAAGCAAAAAATAACTTCTGCTGTCAATACATTGTTGGCTTTGCTATAAAATGCCAAATTTTAAGCTACACAAATCTTATATTACAGTTTGTGTTAAACAAAGATTTGCATTGGAAGTTAACAAAAGAAAAAGGTATAGTTTAGCCAATAGCTAACCTCGCCTAGATCTGACTCTAGAATAGAGGAGAAGAGCTTTCTTTCCCTTTTAGAGAAAGGAAGTGCAAAGCTTATGAAAAATACACCGTTTTGTACTAGCATCCTCTTCTTAGAGAAGTGAGAGAGGATTTTGATGAAGAAGCTTCAAGACAAAAAATGCAATTACCTGAAAGAAGAGAATGATGTTCCAAATGAGTCCCAAGATGATGGAGGAATTTCCATCTGCAATGTCAACTGCATCGATACTGACCAGCTTTACCTGTTGACAGAGCGTGTATGTCCTCACAGTTCTGCATTTCATCCAGCAATTTAACCACTGCTTAACTGTCATACTCACATTTCTCTCCTCAAGAAAAGACAGGACCTTGGCGATGTTATTCAGTCGGAAAATACGATGGGAGGACTTCCTGAACCCATGAAGCTGGGAAAAAGTACAATTAAGTATCCTATAAAACAGCAACAACACTTGGCAAAGCAAGTAGTGCAAAACCAATCTAGCACTTAAAAGTCAGTGTTACAGGCTGACCAGTTTACAGCCAGAGAGTTCCTCCAGCAGGGCCATGAGGATGCGCCCATCCCGGATGTCCTGAAAGAGGTCATGGACCTCTATGGGTGGGTCACACTGTGGATGGACAAACAAGAATGAGGAGAAAAGAGGGCTTTCTTTAACAATAGACATGGAGAAAGGAAAAGAGTCTATTACCATTTACAGAAATGATCATGATCATGATCAATTGTTTTCCTTTTTAGGAATTACTAAAGCTGATAATTGGCAGTACAGATGCAGATTCTTGTTTCTGTTAATGTCATAGACAATCATCCAAGCAAAAAGTTGAGACACTGGGTAAAATGCAGATAAAAACAGCATCATATTTAATCAAAAAAATAGTATATATAAATAATACATTTTGAATTCCAGCCCTGACTGTGTTTATGCATTTGTATATCATGAAGTTCTGGTTTCTCCTGATAGAAACCAGAACTTCAATAACTTCATTGCCCCACCTCAACAGTTTAAGAATGAAGATCTCTCAGCTAAAGGAATAATTTAATGTCTTGGCTTTGGTTGTTAGCCACACTGACTCAGTCCTGCAAACCGTTTTGTCAATGACATAGACTATTCAATTCAAAGACTTGACAGGAACAAAAAGTCCCATTTTTGGAAAGTCAACATGTTAAAAAAATGAGAATACCAAAATTTTGAAAACATCTAGAGTCTGCTGTCTTAGCCACAGTTCTTGAGCATTACATAGAGAGTGGTGACCACAAACCCATCATCCAGCACGTATACTGCATTAACCCAGCACGGATCGGTCATCGGATGTTGGAAGATGGGTTTGTATAATACACTGCCAAATCTTTTAAGTTGAAAAAATGTCCCAGCCACTTTTCAAAGGCTGATGAACACTGTGCAGTCTGGTGTGAAAAATTATGTAGCATATCTGGATGACTCTGGTATGTTCTTCCACGTGGTCTGAGAATATGGGCATTTTTGGGGGAACGTGTGACCAAAAGTTTGAAATGAAATGTGGCATTCTTTTTTATTTACAGTTATTAAAACATCTCATTTTGTTGTAGATTGGGTTGTACAAACCTACTTTACATCATTACACCTACATCATTTAAATCTGAATGAAATCTGATATTTAATAAAGTAAACAGAAAATGTTAGCATAAAGGCTCAATTTCAAGAAGTTGAAGAGTTTAGTTTAACATGACCTGTGATGGGAATTAACAAGATCTAAACTGTAATAGATCATTACGCTTCAAGCTGAGCAGCACAGAGCAAAAACAACATTAATACTGTCTTAAATCACTGAAATCTCCGGTTGGCAACAAGCTGATGAAGGTTGGGCATTGAAAGATTGTAGAAACTGTGTAACATTTCCTGTCATCAGCTGTGCAGCAAACTATAAGAGCTTTGTGAAAAATCAAAGGTTCACTGCTGTACACTTTAATTAATGTTAATGTTTTAAACGGATGCTTTGAGTTAGGGCTGGGTGATATGGCCTAAAATCCATATCACGGTATAATATGAAGCATGTGCGGTAACGATATATATCACGATATATTCTTTTCTTCTGTATAACATATTTTACACACTATAAGTCACACTTAAAATCCTTTAATTTTCTCAAAAATCGACAGTGTGCCTTCTGTATGAATTCCGGTTGTGCTTACTGACCTCGAACCGATTTTATGTGGTACACAGCGTGCACAAATCTGTCAAGAAATGTTTTAGTACGACTTTGGTAAGCTATGAAACCGCACCGCTTGATGGATTGTCGGAGCATTATGGCTGCCGTAGTGAGGAGCCTCGCAGAGTAATCTGGGACCTGAAGCAGATGGAGTTTTGGACCCAATGTCAAACGAACACTGCGGCATCACTAAGAGTTAAAAACTGTCTAAATCCTTTCATCTGTAATAAAATGATCAGCGTTGCTGCTTTACCAGGTGTAACAATTAAGTTTAACATCCAGGCATCCATGAATTTATTAAATTCAACGGAGTTAGAAGTTAGCAGGAAGTTAGCTCGCTAGTTTCCACCTAAACATGATATAGCATGTTCTGACTGAGAGATTTCTGAAAAAATTAAAACGTACAGCTCTGCTATCACTTCCAACATAAATGAAAACAGAAAACTGAACAGCAGCGACTTTTTTAGGGTTACTGAAGTTGGACTAGCTGGTACATAATGATGTCCTACGTGATCACTAGTAAAACAGCTACGTTAGCATAACATTAGCACAGTGAAGCTGAAGGATGAACGCTACCTTGATACTCGATAAAAGTTAACGTGAAGGTTTCTGGTGGTCAGGGACAAATGTAATTGCATGACAGGATGCCGTAAACAGACCAAACTTCAGTCAGGAGAACAACTGAGATCATCCATCCACAATACGAGGTTAGTCATTAACATACTGCAACAACATGGGAATAGAGCAGCTGCGAGACAATTCAACATTGATTGATTGGTAATTTATTTCAACATGTGAACAATATAATAATAATATAATAACAATAAAATAAGAAAGAAAAAAAATACTATACAAATTACATACAAAAAAACCCGTTCTGATTAATTTACATGTTGAAAGGGAGTGGGAAGAAGTAAACACTTATTTAATCCCACCCCTTTGTATGGAAGCCCGTTTCCCCCACTAATAAAAAAAAAAAAAAAAAAAAAAAAAAAAAAAAAAGATCCATAACTCAAAATTTCGAGTTATTTTCTCGAAATTTCAAGTTAATATGTCGAAATTTCGAGAAAGTAACTCGAAATTTCGATTTATTAACTCAAAACTTTGAGAAAAGCAACTCGAAATTTTGAGTTAGCGCTGCCAATCAGTAATCTACGTGAATGACGTCATTTCCTTGTTACCCGGAAGCTGAAGCCCTCAGCTACAAATGCTACAGCTAAGCTACCGTTATTACATCCAGTCGTGAATGCACAGATTGCTGCGTGTTTTCAGCCTGGCTTCACAAATGATGAAATCCCTGTGTTATTAGCTGAATCACATGGTGTTACTATCAGTAAACGTACTCGCGAAAGCGCCAATTTGTTGGGATCCGTTTTTGAGTGCGCGTTCCTCTGCGCCATATGCTTCCGGGTAACAAGAAAGCGACCTCATTCACGTATATTTTTGATTGGCAGAGCTAACTCGAAATTTTGAGAAAAGTAACTCGAAATTTTGAGTTCTATTTCTCGAAATTTCGAGTTATTTTCTCAAAATTTCTAATAAGCCATTCCTCTGCGGATGATCTGTTAGCTGTTTGACAACTACTCTTTTTTGAGATGAAAGGAAGGTTGGAGATTGGCCTATAATTAGCTAAGACAGCTGGGTCAAATGATGGGTTTTGAAGTCTTGGTTTAATTGTTACCTGCTTAAAGACATGGTACGTAGGCCAACGGCAGCAAGTGCAAGCACAGGCTTATCGTTAAAATCAGTCTGCATGAGCCAACACTTAGCTCTGTTGTCATAACAATTAAAAAACAACTCAGGGATTTGTGAACCAGTCTGAACATGGTTTGCATGTTGTGTGGTGGAGGGGTCAGAGGGTGGGGGAATCAACTTTCCAAGTTGACAGCAGACAAACGCATGATTGTCAATTAGTGGGTCAGAAATTTGACACATGGCCAAAGAGTGAATAAGAGAAGAGAGGCTCATTGTGTGAGGCAAAACAAAAGCCTTGATCAGACACTCCAACTCACAGCTAACTCTGACTCACCCCTGATTAGAACTGCCAACAAAAGGAAAACAGAAGCTCCAGAGCAGAAAAGCACAGACTCCACAGAATCATAATCAGTCTCTAGAAACAGAGTATGTCTGGGGAATAGATTAACAGTAGATTGGATCAACAGTAGAAAACCAAATGAAAGTTTAATGTCACACACAGGCAGTTTCACACAACCACATACATAATTCAGAGTGGCTGTCCCCATTTATATCCATCTTGTGTGTCCTACCATGTGTATGAGTATGAGCGGGTTCCTCTGCTTAACCGCAGTTAGATTAAAGAGTAGCAACTGCAGTAACTGAGCATGATTTATGTTTCTAGTCCTGTGAATGTTCTGCAGTGATAACATCCTGATGCTCTGCACAAACCTTTTCTAGGTGGAGGTTTATCCAACGGGTGAAGGTCCTCTTCTGAACCAGTTCCCTTTCAACTGTAACACAGAAAAACAAGAAAAAAGGATTTGAGAGTTACTTTATCAAAGAAGACAGCACACGTAGGTCTACTGCGGTTACTATTCAAAACAATGCATTGCATTGTGACATAATGTTGTTCAGTCACAATGCATGGAAAGTAGTATTTAGAGAGTATGCTCCAAATGTTATTGTCTCATAAAAAGAACAATTTAATTAGGGTTGGAGCCCATCCCAACTGTCACGATATGAGAAGCGGGGTACACCCTGGACAGGTTGCCACTTTATCGCACAACCAACACAGAGACAGGCAACCATTCACACTCACAATAAAACCTATGGCAAATTCAGAATCACCAACAAGCCTAACAAGGATGGCTTTGGAGTGTGTGAAGAAGCTGGAGGATCTGCAAAGAACCCACAACGGGAGAACATGTAAACTCCCCTGCTTGGCAGCGGATTTGGTCCTATTATCAGTCAGTGTGTCACATGTGCTCTCTGACTACTTCCAGTAGTCATGCCTGTAAACTCTGTTATCTGTCCACTAATAAACTACAAATACACCAATGATATACAGAATACAGATACACCAGTAATATTTGTTTGGTTCACCTCAGGCCAGGTGGACCGCTGAGCTAATGACCAACTAGCGGAAACTCTAGTTGGTCAGATGAATTACAATTATTATTTTTTCCTGTTAATTTCCTTTACCAATACTAGAGAGGCAGAAGTTGCAACATAGAGAGTGGATGTATGGAGGGAAACAACTAGAGAGCGGACCGGAGGGGTTGCCATGGCAGCAAAGTCAGCTGTTATTTATTTCCATGTTCAGAATGGGTCAGGTACTGAAGCAAACGCTGCAGACAAGGGTAACGAGAGCTTATACAGTTGCAGTAATGCTGAATGTTTCATCATCATCATCATCATCATCACAGTGCAGTTTGATGACAGGTCACCTTAAAGCAAAAATCAATATCAGCTGCACCTCTGTATCAGAGGAGTAACATGTAGAATGCTGATACATCTTGTCAATGTGTCCAGTAAAGTGAACCTCAGCAGTGTTTCCTCAAAGGGAATGCCTTCCAGCAGAGGATTTACCTCACTGTTCTCAGAGAGTGCCAGTTTTGGTATTTAGGGGGTGTAGCTGAGGCTTTTGTCACAGCAGACAGAAGAAGGGGGTGGCGTTAGGTGAGAAAACCGAAAAAGCATGACGGGAAAAAGCCTGAGGAAAGATGAGCCAGATGAACTGAAGAGTATGCTCTAAAACAATTATAGAGTAGCCAGTGCTACAGACTGAATCCCACCGTACTCGATGATCAAGGGTTCAAAGTACATACTTCTAGTTAGGTCCTAACTATTCCCACAATGATGAAATACTTTCAGTACCAATTCTATTTCATCTTGTGATGCTAAGCCTTTTTATGGGTCTCTCTGCTTTCAGCAGTCATATCCTCAAACACTGATGCCACTCTTGTTGACTATTTTTAATTGAGCTTCACTAAGTTCCTATTAAAAAAAGAATTACTTACTTCCCACTTCTAAAAAGGATACACTGTTAGGTATGCAAGACACTGACTTAATGTTTCATTAAAACATCAGCCACTTGCCACAGTTCAGCATTCATTTCCTAACAGGGACCAGAGCAGTGCGTCAGATATTACACCTGGGGCCCGTTCTTCGTACGTCGCTTACTACATCCAAGATCAAATGACACATCCAAGACCAAACCATCGCGCTAACCGTGAGCTCGCTAATCCGGTTCCCCGAACACACCTGCTGTTGACGATCAGTACAGCTGGATGAAGTAATGTGAGATCACTGGGTGTCGTAAAAGGGGCTACGCATCGATAGTAGAAACATTGATCGGCAACCCTCTGATTGGTCGGCGAAAATGTCGAAGGAGAGCGCTCGGTATTTTTCGGCAGCAGAGCAAGAACTCTTGAGTGAGGGATTTCGGGAGTTTCAGAGTTTAATCAGAACGCAAGGGAACACTGCAAAGGCTGCAAAAGGAAGGAGAGAGGGCTGGCAGAAAGTTGCTGACAAATTAAACTCGTAAGTAATTTAATAATAACAATAATAATGGAGTGGATTGATATAGCGCTTTCCAAGGCACCCAAAGCGCTTTACAATGCCACTATTCAGTCACTCTCACATTCACACACTGGTGGAGGCAGCTACGGTTGTAGCCACAGCTGCCCTGGGGCAGACTGACAGAAGCCAGGCTGCCATATCGCGCCATCGGCCCCTCTGGCCAACACCAGTAGGCGGTAGGGTAAATTTATTATATTACACTATATTATCCAATATTATATTACATTATATTATATTATATATATTATATTTATACCAAGATGGCGCCGCGTATGGATGCCCTGGTGCTTCAGTGCGTTACTTTTGTCTTGTTTTTGTGCATTTCTTCTGTGTCTGGGCACTCCTCTGGATATTCTTACACCAGAGAAGAGCTCCTTAACTGCAGGACTACAACGCCTGTGGATTTATTTCCAATATTTGTCGCATCTGCGGCAGATTTACTGCTGACTCTGATCAGGAAAGTGAGACGTCGAAAGAGAGGTAAGCGAGCCGGCGTACTCGTGCGTTTGAGGAGACGCGGACTGAGAACGGCCCTTCCTGGGATCTTCCTTTCTAATGTACGCTCACTCTGGAATAAGATAGACGAACTGGCCCTGATGAGAAGCATGAACAGAGACTTTGCCTCCTCCTGTGTCTTATGTTTTACGGAGTCGTGGCTCAGTGAGGACATCCCGGACTGCGCGCTCAAGCTGGAGGGCTTTCATCTGCTGCGCGCGGACCGGCAGGCCGCTCTCTCCGGTAAAACCAAAGGTGGAGGTGTCTGCTTCTACATCAATAGTGGCTGGTGCACAGATGTAACAGTGACTGCTCAGCACTGCTCTCCCTCTCTGGAATATCTTTTTATTCACTGCAAACCGTTTTATTCTCCGCGGGAGTTTGCTTCATTCATCCTGGCCGCTGTTTACATCCCGCCAGACGCGGATGCGCAAGCAGCTCAGTGCGCACTCGCAGAGCAGATTCTCCACATGGAGCGGACATACCCGGACTCTCTCATCATTGCTCTTGGGGACTTTAACAAAGCCAATCTGAGCCATGAGCTTCCGAAATACAAGCAGTATATTAAATGCCCGACCAGAGAGGAGAGGACATTGGACCACTGCTACAGCACGATCAGCGGGGCCTATCGCGCGGTGCCCCGCGCTTCACTCGGACTTTCTGACCACGTCATGATCCACCTGATCCCCACGTACAGACAGAGGCTGAAGCTCTCCAAACCTGTCGTGAGGACCAAAAAACTGTGGAGCAACGAGGCTGTGGAGGAGCTTCGCACGTGTTTGGAGACCACAGACTGGGACACAATGAAGGCTGCTTCTAACAGCTTGGACGAGTTTACGGACACTGTCACCTCCTATATCCACTTCTGTGAGGACAGCATTGTGCCATCACGCACCAGGGTGAGTTATAACAATGACAAACCCTGGTTTACTCCTAAACTCAAAAAGCTGTGGCTGGAAAAGAGTAAGGCGTTCAGAAGCGGAGACAGGGACTGCTACAGAGAGGCCAAGTACAGGTTCACTAAAGAAGTGGACATTGCTAAACATCAGCACTCTGAGAAGATGCAGCAGCAGATCTCAGAGAATGACTCGGCCTCTGTGTGGAAAGGTTTTAGGAATATCACCAACTACAAGCCTAAAACCCCCCACTCCACTGATGACTTGCTCTTAGCCAACACCCTTAACGACTTCTACTGCCGTTTTGACGAGCCATCAGGCAGCCTTCACACCTCCAACGACCCCAACAATAGAGGCACTTTGGACACTCATTCCCCCACCTCTCCCCCCTCCATAGAGCCATCACCACCTTCAAACTGTTCACCTGCAACACCCGCCCCCTCACCCCACACAAAAGAGGATTTCACACCACCTCCTCCGACCACAACTCTTCATATTCATGAAGCAGATGTGAGGAAGCAGTTTAGGAGTCTGAATGCTCGGAAAGCTCCCGGCCCAGACGGTGTGTCTCCTGCCACCCTCAGACACTGTGCAAACGAGCTGGCCCCAGTGTTTTCTGGCATCTTCAACTCCTCACTGCAGGCATGTCATGTGCCTGCCTGCTTCAAGTCCTCTACCATAATCCCTGTCCCCAAGAAACCTAGGATCACTGGACTAAATGACTACAGACCCGTGGCTCTGACATCTGTGGTCATGAAGTCATTTGAGCGCCTAGTTCTCTCCCATCTCAAGACCCTCACGGCCCCCCTCCTGGACCCCCTGCAGTTTGCATATAGAGCCAACAGGTCTGTAGACGACGCCATCAACATGGCCCTACACTTCATCCTGCAGCATCTGGACTCCCCAGGAACCTACGCCAGGATCCTGTTTGTGGACTTCAGCTCTGCCTTCAACACCATCCTTCCAGACCATCTCCGAGACAAGCTTTCCCAGATGAATGTGCCTGATCCCACCTGCCGGTGGATCACTGACTTCCTGACGGACAGGAAGCAGCATGTGAGGCTGGGAAAGAATGTCTCGGACTCCCGGACCATCAGCACCGGCTCCCCTCAGGGCTGTGTTCTTTCTCCTCTGCTCTTCTCCCTGTACACCAACTGCTGCACCTCCACCCACCAGTCTGTCAAGCTAATCAAGTTCGCAGATGACACCACCGTTATTGGGCTCATCTCGGACGGGGACGAGTCTGCCTACAGGAGGGAGGTTGAACGTCTGGTGTCTTGGTGCAGCCACAACAACCTGGTGCTGAATGCCCAGAAGACAGTGGAGATTATTGTGGACTTCAGGAAGCACACAGCCCCACTCCCCCCCATCATCCTGACTGACACCCCCATCACCTCTGTGGACTCATTCCGCTTCCTGGGTACCACCATCACCCAGGACCTGAAGTGGGAGCCCACCATCACCTCCGTCATCAAGAAAGCCCAGCAGAGGATGTACTTCCTGAGGCAGCTGAAGAAATTCAACCTGCCAACACAGACAATGATGCAATTCTACACTGCAATCATCGAGTCCATCCTCACCTCCTCCATCACCGTGTGGTACGCTGGAGCCACTATCAGGGACAAACAGAGACTGCAGCGTGTTGTGCGCTCTGCTGAGAAGGTGATTGGCTGCAGACTCCCATCTCTGCAGGACCTGTACACCTCCAGGACACTGGGGCGTGCAGCTCGGATCTCAGCTGACCCTTCTCACCCTGGACACAGTCTGTTTGACCTGCTCCCCTCAGGCAGGAGGCTCCGGTCCATTCGCACCAGAACCTCTCGCCACAAGAACAGTTTCTTCCCCTCTGCTGTTGGACACATGAACAATAACCACATGATTGTCCCCGCCACTAACACATGACCCTACGCTGTGTCACTGCATCATTTCATGTTTGGCACTGATCACCACCTGCACTCATGTATATATCTTTCTACGTAGCACTCATAATTCTTATTCTCATGTATATATCTCATGTATATCTCATGCACATATCTTTCTTTCTACATAGCACTTTAATTCTTATTGTCTGCACTGAAGCACCGCAGCAATTTCCTAATGTTGTAAACCTCAACATCTGGCAATAAACCCATTCTGAATTCTGATTCTGATTATATTATGTTATATTATATCCCCTTACACATTAGAGCCACAACAGGACCCACTAGAACATGGGAACAAGTAAAAGGGAAATATAAGAATATTCTACAGAATGGTAATATTTATCACTTATATTGCTTTTAGTCTCTTGGAAAGAGACCCTGGAATACTCTGTTTGTTTGTTCATAACAGCAACCAAGAAAAGGGCAGAGCACAAAAAGACAGGTGGTGGTCCTGCACCCCCTCGTCAACAAGTTGGTTAAGTAAATAATACCCTCACAGGAATATCGATATCTCTCTATGAGCACACTGTCGCGCTGAGCTAAAGGATCCTGTCTATCCCGCAATATACGCTGGATTCTGAGGACTCTCCTTATCAATCTTGCACCTTCCGCAATGGGCTGCTCGCGTATACGGACAGGATATGACTGCGACAGACTTCCCAAATCCACCTTCGCTTTTATAGCCGTGGTCTCCCATCTTGATTACACGAAGTAATTTCCAATTACTACTCTGAAATATGAATTACATCTGTAATAATCACATACATGTAATAGAATGTTAATAGTACATTTCCCTTTTTTAGGAAATGACCTGTATGTATCTGTATGAAATCAATAAATGGATCAAGTGCTGCATTATCTTTAGTTACATTGATAATATTTATTTATGGTGAAACAGTGGTGGAATATCGCTGTTGCTTTCGTATAAATGAAGCAGACATACCTGCGTGGCCGCGATCTAATCCTGTTTACATAAAGTAAACCTGCTCCCGAGCAGGTTTACGCTTACGGCTCTGTTGCTATGGCAGCAAGTCCCGGATGAGCTTCGGGGAACCGAACGATCCAAGATCACGCGAAATCGTCAACAATCAAATCCAGCTAACCTACTTAGCGAGGTACGAAGAACGTACCCCTGGAAAAACGATTTCAGCTGCTGACATTACTTTCATAACACATAATGAATGGGCTTCTTTCAAAAGTTATGTCAGATTTCATAACTTGGTGATTAATGGATAAGCTTTGACTGTACTACAATAGATATATGATCATCATTTTATTCAAATGTGAGGGTAGATTACCAATCATTTCAGAAGAAAGCAAACAAACTCAGTACTGGAAATTGTTGTTCTGGTTGTCGCACATCTGTCATCCTCTTTTAGAAAATGCCTACAAACTGATTTTTTTAATTTTTTGGTCATGAGTTTTTTTGAAGTTCGGAGCTCATGTTTATCTTTACGTGGTTTTCATGTGTCCTTGGTTCTGCAGGTCTGTTGTATCATGTTCTTATATTCATCAGTATTCTGTACTTTCAGTTCTTGCTTTGTTTTAGTCTTAGTATAGTTTTTGTGCCTCTTTCTTTCACCCTGTTAGATTCACTTGTGTTCACTGTCTTTTGCCTGGATCCTCTCACTCATTCATTGCAACAGATTTACTTGAACAGCACACAACAACACAAAGACGTAAGCTACAGTTAACTGGTTAGCACTGGAGCAGGTAGTATATATTCTCACCAACAAAGCTAATGGCACAAAACATTAGCTAGAAGAAAGACACCGGGGATGGGGATGTAACTGCATCACCATCAACATTCATGAAGCTGCTATTTCACATGTTGCAAGTAACTCCATGTATCTCAGATTGTGCTTGAGGCATTGAGAGAACAGACTGAGCAAAATATGACTAACTTTAAGATGACTGTTACCACCCACGGTTTTTTAAATCCTGCCTTGTATACGTAAGGCTTCAAATTTATTTGATGATTTCACTTCTGAACTCCATAGCAGCAGCATTATTTACCCTCTCACATGTCTAAAACACATTTTGTATTGTTTAAAATGTGTCGCTGACATTTGTGAGAATTTTGAGACCAAACAAATCAGAGTTATCCAAAAATTGGGATTTATGCTCAGTTACCCAACAACCACCTTTCATCTGTGCTCAAGTTACATTTATCTAAGCCAAGCCTTCTCTGGCTGGCTGCTCTCATTTGTTTGCTGTGCAAATTTTTTTGTTTTTAAATTATGGGCAGTATGAAGGATGTATTTACAGCTTTAATGATATTACTGGGTACACAGAGGTGGAGGAAGAGCACTCAGAAAGTTAGCAATTAAATAATTAATTAGTAAGTGGTTAGGTGTTCACTTTTGGCTCCAAATCTACTGGAAACATTTTCACTGATTCTTTTATTTACAGCATGTTTTAAGAGATTTTCTGCTGGGGATACATGTTATATGTACAGGTTGTTAAGCCATACTTAAAACTGTGTGTCGCTTTGTCACAGGAATGTCCGTGTATCAAAATTAAAATGTTAAAAAGTTCTTTTACACTTCATTCTAATCTGCTATCAAATGTATTCTTCTGCTGGGATTGCAGCTACTAGAACACAGAACACACGTCAAGAATACCCGAGCAAACAGTCGCAGTGTTATCACTGTGATCTGCGACAAACTGCAGCGATTTCCACGTCTTCTTCATCAGGCTGTGAGACAGTAAGCTTTAATGTTTAAATAGTCTTCACAGCTCTAAATGTGCAGTCGCCGCTTTGGAAATAAACAGCAGCACTGAGAACACAGTGATAAAATAATTAACTGGAATTAAAATCTTTATTTTATTGCTCTGTGCAGCACTGATCTTTTGTCCTTTTATCAACAGTGTTGCAGTTTACTGGTTTACATTTATGCTTTTTAGAGCTTATCACCATTTGATAACATCTCTGGAGGGATTATTTTCTTTGAAGGAAGAGTCATCCGATCCATGAAACACCCCTTCGTGTTTGGTCAGCTGCTGTCACCCCTTTCATATGAACATGCAGGGGAAACTCGGGGTTAACTTAAGAGTTGATAACCAGCTTCATGTTACTGCTGACGCTGATCAACAATGTTAGGGCAAGTGAATCCAGATAACAGAAAGATATCCCAGATAGGTTGAACTGGCTTTGTAGTAAAAAATGGACTGGTTCTTATACAGCATTACCTGACATGTTGTTTTTAATTAAACGTCTTTAAAAGATGGTAATTTCAAAGGGAAGGGTTAGCTTTGACTTCTGCTAGTTTGAGCCACAAAGACAACTTCTTACACTCTGATAACACTGAAAATGAATCACTGCACATATCTTGGATCCACCTACACATTCACTGGTGTCACTCTGAATGCCGACTCAAGAGATGAAATACTGCAAATTCCCAGAGAAAGTCCTTTCTTTTAGTGATTGTGATTGTTTTGTGTTTGGGGACCTAATTATTATCAGTATTACACTTGCAGCGTTAATGCTGGTTTGTGACTCAAGGTAACAGAATACCAAAATAGCAGTAGAGCAATTTCACTGAAATATTTATTGAGCAGCTATGACAGGAGCATCCCTTTAGACTGCAGTGCTGCATCATCCAGAGACATTACATAACAGCAGAGTTCAAAGAAGCTGTTTCCCCACGCTTTGGTCCACTCTTTCCCCGTCGACATTTAACCCATTAAATTGTTTTAATCAAATCTCCGAAAACGTTACAGCACTCTTGTAAATATGTGATGTCTCAATAAAGCGCAAATGCAAACACTGAGCGAGAGGGGCTGCTGTTGTGTGTGTGTGTGTGTGTGTGTGTGTGTGTGTGTGTGTGTGTGTGTGTGTGTGTGTGTGTGTGTGAGTGCGTCTATGTGGTATGGATTGACATTTGACCTGCGCTGTACCTGGGCTCCGGGGACATTTCGACTTTTTGCTGTGTATTCATGTGTCCCCCTAAAACATGACTTGTAAATGCATTTTTAAGTGTCTAAATAATAATTTTTTCTACTTCTTATGAGGTCATTATTTATCTTTTGACCTGTATTTGCTTAAACTGTAGTGTAAATTCATTTATTAAACTATAATTAAAAGATTTTCTGATTTTCTTAAAAGTCCACCTATACCCCTCACCTGATTTTTGTGTATTCCAGTGTATTGCACAGCGACGTTTCGAGTTAGAGTGGATGTGTGTAGGTACTGCAATTTAATACACATTTTCAATACACACGGCCGGAAGTCATTGTGATTGGTAGGCTATATATATAGGCGGTACCTACAGGAAACGGCGCCACAACTTTCGCGCGCGTGCCCTTTAACAAGTGTATGTCGACGGCAATACGAAGACGGATTAAAAACACAAAGGTAAGCCTTTTTTAATGTAAAATGCACCATGACTTTAATACTATATGAAATTATAGGTGCACAGGCCTATATTAAACTGGTTTAATTTATGCTTTATGGACTGTTAGTGAGTCTTTGAAGAAGTAAAACGGCCCCAGCGTTTGTCATTGAGTAAATAAAATAGGGCTGACGACTAACCGCGTCAACGCGATAAAGCGGGCTAACCCGTGTTAGGATTTACTCGGTGTTAAAGCATTATTGTGGCTTAAACGTGTTAATGCCGACATCGCGACTAACGCGATTAACAATTAAACCAGCGCAGTCTGAGTCAAAATCCCTGATGTTGCTGTTAGCTAATTTCGGGCAGTTTGTCCAATGTCTGTCCATTCTGCTGACAGCCCTAAAATAAAAGCAAGGGTATAAGTGTATTTAGTCGTGTATTTATTTATATGCCTGAAGAAAAAACTTCTTACAGTTTTGATGCCTAAGCTTTCTCAGTACTTGTATCACTCTCTGCAGTCGCCATTACAGAAATGTCACATGTCGCCATTTTGAGTACTAGGCCTTTAACATTTTAAAAGAAGGCATAAATTAGCACTATGAATAAGTCAGCTGTGTTTATGCTGTAAACTACACTACTGCTAGTTCTGCTACTACTGATGATGATGACAATGATGACGATAATCGTAATACTTTATATGCTTTGGTAATACAGCCAATCGTACAGGAGAACATGCGAAGGAGACGCATTCCTCCACGGGAGGATGCAGTCTGTCATGTTTCTGCTGGAAGGGACAAACTGGGACTTGATATCCACTACATAAATGCCTTCAAAGGTAAGTTGGTCTTTAGTTTGGATTAGATTTGGAGTTTGTCACTTTGTCTTTTGTCACTCACTTGGTATGCCTCTGCAATTCAGGTCGGGGCATTTTCACGACTGTTCCATTCCAAAAAGGAGACTTTCTTTTGGAATACAGAGGTAAACTCATAACAAAAGAAGAATGTGAGCGGAGACACAGAGTTTATCATGACAGCCTGAAGGTGTTCATGTTTGAATTCAAGTTTGATGGAAAACTCTGGTGGTGCGTATTATATCAGTGTAGTTTGATTAAGATTAAATGACACATTGCTTTTGATTTATGAAAAAAAAAGCTTCCTAACTAACTAGTTAAGCTAATACTTTTTTGCCTAACCCCACAGTGTGGATGCATCTCAAGAAGATGGGTCATTAGGCAGACTTGTCAACGACAACCACATCAGTCCAAGTGCTAAGATGAAAATATTAAATATCAATGGAAAGCCCCATCTATGCTTATTTGCAAGCAGAGACATAAGTCCAGGCGAAGAAATAGACTATAATTATGGTGACTCGGATTGGCTCTGGAGATGCAAGGTATTTCTACAATTGTACTTTTTGGAACTGATAAATTGCATACCCTAAGCCATTTTTACATTTGTACCTACTCAAATTGGCTTAACGTGACTTAGGGCATCTAGTTTTTCACTGAAATTGAGTATCACCTACTGTGCCTGGGGTAACTATAGCAATGCAGCCGAGCATCCAGTGATATAAATGCCACAGCAAGCATGGACGTCAAGGTGACAAAATGCCTGCTGCTCAGTCTATACTTTAGTGTTCAATTCAGGGATCACGCTGTTAATTTTGGTCGCTATTTCAAACATTTCAGAGTTTCAAAAATGATGGCTTGGATTTTCACGAAGGAGGCGCACTCATAACTTATCGAGTGACACCATTGACCAGCCACCTGGTGGCATTCAGTCTATGTCAAATTTTCTGATCACTTTGGATCACTTGGAACCTTGGTGCAGTAGTTACTGAAAAACTACATGGTACTATAACCTACTGGAAAAACAGGGGTAGGTACTAATGGAAAACAGGCAATTGTGATGGCTGCCACATCAAAGCCCTCTAAAAGCACTAAAAAAATATCAGCAGGTATGCAGAAATAAAAAATGGCTTTCGGTTTCTAAATTTTAACAGTGATTGATGTTTAATGTGATTCTACACAGCAAAATCTCCAGTGTTAAATTAACACTGGAGAGTGTCTATAAGGGTCCACACCTCTGAGTGTTAAATACAACACTGTTGAGTGTTAAATTAACACTTTTGACAGTGTTATATGTTTAAAAGTAACCTAGTCAGTTTTGAAGATTAACAATGGCTAACACTGAGCAGTGCTGATTTTCTAACACTGGAAAATAACTCAAAATGTTAGAAATATTCCAGTGTTAGAAAATCAGCACTGCTCAGTGTTAGTCTTTGTTAATCTTCAAAACTGACTAGGTTACTTTTAAACATATAACACTGTCAAAAGTGTTAATTCAACACTCAACAGTGTTGTGTGGACCCATATAGACACTCTCTAGTGTTAATTTAACACTGGAGATTTTGCTGTGTAGCCTCTTTAGTTAGATTCATTTTAAATTTTGTCCCTTGAAGATAAATGGGCCCTAGTGACAGTTCGTTGCTGCTACAGGTGATTGTTTTACTCCTTTAGCAATGGCTTAAAAAATAAAGAAATCACACTGACTATTTGTCTCTTAATCATAGGGCCTTAAATTCTCTATACATGACAGTGAATATTTTAAAGACAATAGCTTGAAACTTATCTTTCTCATACAGTTTATTTAATGTTTCAAAAGCCTCTTCAAAAATGCACTGTATATTCATTTTCTATCTGTTACACACGAAGACGGAGACCCGCCAGATTCAGAAGACTGTGAGCTGCCTAAAGCCGCAACCAAACAGCTTTCCAAACAATGATCTGGACCTGAAACATCCAGAGCCTGAAAGGGTAAATATAATCCAGTGTACCACTTAATGAACTAATAATTTAATCTATCATCATTCTTTATGGATGCTGTGTGTGTGTGTGTTTGGCAGTCACCTGGGTGTGATGTGATTTACATGGACCGTGGCTTGTAGGTCCTTTTCATTGTTTCAAAGTGCAAGTCTGGATAACATCTGAGTGTGTGTGTGTGTGTGTGTGTGTGTGTTAACCACCCAAATGTGACTTAGGAGGACCACACTGTTATTGGGAGACTCCGTCAAAGTTTGCTTCATGGTGACATCACTCTGGTTTTAGGAGGGGTCTTCTCGTATTTCTTGACAGTTTGACCTACAGCATGCAGAGCTGACTGCATGTGCTTTGTTTCTATGTTGAAATTTTTTGAAACTCAGGCTTGAACATTAAGATAGATAGTACTATACAACTTCTTAACTTGTTTTAGGCACTTTTTACTGCTTTAGTGCATGGGCTCTCTCTGGCTGTGTACTCTGGCTTCTTCCCACAGTCCAAAGATGTAGCTTATGGGGTTAGGTTAACTGGTGATTCAAAACTGCCCTTTGGTGTGAATGCAAATGCTTGTCCTTCCATGTTAGACTGGTGATCTGTCCAGGTTGTACTGCCCTATGGTAGCTGGTATAGGCCCCAAAACTGCTACCCCACAATCCTGATAAGGATAAGTGGAAGAGGATGGATGATTGCAAAGGAATCAGTTGTTAACTATTGTAGCCAGTATTTTTTTCAGAAGAAAACATTTCTTGAGTGGAAAGGCCCCCCCCCCCACACACACACACACATGCAAATTAAAAACAGAAGCACAGGCCTGCCCAGTACAGTTGCAAGAAGAGCACTTGGTCTAATCTTTGTGCCATCTTTTCTTTGTTGCAGGATCTTGATGAAGAAATGCCTCAGCAAGGCTCAGAAGCCATGCATTCTTCTTCAGTGCAAGATTTTGAAGAGGTAACATTGACCTAGGACAGATTTTAATGAATGTTTCTCATGCACGATGTGTACCTTACGCTATTTGCCGATAGTGAAATGGTCTATTCATCCTCTTGAGTGATGCATTTTTAGTAACTGTCAGATTACTGTTCTTTTGTCTTCATTCTCTATCTGTTACACACGAAGACTGAGACCAGCCAGATTCAGAAGACTGTGAGCTGCCTAAAGCCGCAACCAAACAGCTTTCCAAACAATGATCTGGACCTGAAACATCCAGAGCCTGAAAGGGTAAATATAATCCAGTGTACCACTTAATGAACTAATAATTTAATCTATCATCATTCTTTATGGATGCTGTGTGTGTGTGTGTTTGGCAGTCACCTGGGTGTGATGTGATTTACATGGACGAAGTTTATTAGTTGATATCTGCAACTGAATTGAAAACACACCTTTCCAACTGTCCAAAACAAATAAATGTTGCAATATTTTGCTAACAGTGTCACAATCATCGTCTGGTGTGCACAACAATATCATCTTTGGACAAGTGCATTCAGTGTGTGGGACCGGTTTCCTCCCTCAAGTGGCTTGGCTTTAAGTGCAAAGGTGAGACATTTAGTGAATAGGTACAGTGTATAGTAAAAAGCATTAATAGAGTTCAACAAGTTAAGACGTGCTGAAATGAACACTGCTCCCTTTTTAATTAATGGGTGGTCACGTCTAATTAAAGAAATGCAGTATTACCTCATTGGTGCAGGACCTTGTAAAAATGGTATACTTGGGATTGTCCTCAATTCCCCATTCCATAACATAAACTGCTCAAAATAATAAAGGGAACACTTAAACAATGCGATGTTACTCCAAGTCAGTCACACTTCTGTGAAATCAAACTGTTCACTTAGGAAGTAACACTGACAACCAGTTTCACATGCTGTTTTGCAAATAGAGTAGACAACAAGTGGAAATTATAGTCAATTCACCATAATAAAGGACTGGTTCTGCAGGTGGTGACCACAGACCACTTCTCAGCACCTATGCTTTCTGGCTGATGTTATGGTCACTTTTGAATGCTGGCGGTGATTTCATTTTAGTGGTAGCATGAGACAGTCTACAACCCACACAAGGGGCTCAGGTAGTGCAGCTCATCTAGCGTAGCACATCAATGTGAGCTGTGGCAAGAAGGTTTGCTGTGTCTGTTAGTGTAGTGTCCAGAGCATGGAGGTGCTACCTGGATGTGGAGTAGGCCATAGGAGGGCAACAACCCAGCAGCAGGACCGCTACCTCCACCTTTGTGCAAGGAGGAACAAGAGGAGCCCTGCAAAATGACCTCAAACAGGCCACAAATGTGCATCTGTCTGCTCAAATGGTCAGAAACTGACTTCATGAGGGTGGCTTGAGGGTCCAGCATCCACAGGTGGGGATTGAGCTTGCAGTCCAACACCATGCAGGATGTTTGGCATTTGCCAGAAAACACAAAGTTTGGCAACTTCAGCACGGGCACCCTATGCTCCTCACAGCTGAAAGGAGGTTCAAACTGAGCACGTGACAGTCTGGAGATGCCGTGGGGAATGTTCTGCTGCCTGCAACATCCTCCAGCATGATCATATTGGCAGTGGGTCAGTAATGGTGAGGGGTGGCATTTCTGTGCCTGCCAGAGAGCCTGACTGTCATTGGGTAACAAGATGAGGTCCTCGGACCCTTTGTGAGACCACATGCTGGTGCATTTGGCCCTGGGGTCCACCTAATGCGAGACGACACTGGGCCTCATGTGGCTGGAGTATGTCAGCAGTTCCTCCATGACAAAGGCATTGATGCTATGGACTGGCCCGCCTGTTCCCCAGACCTGAATCCAATTGAGCACATCTGGGACATCATGTCTCACTCCATCCACCACAAACTGTCCAGGGGTTGGCAGATGCTTTAGTCCAGGTCTTGGAGGAGATCCTTCAGGAGACCATCCGCCACCTCATCCCGAGCATGCCCAGGCATTGTAGGGAAGTCGTACAGGCATCTGGAGGCCACACACATTCAACTACACACTTTCATGCCACTCAACTACCTAAAGAACAAAGTATTTAATAAGAATAATTCCTTCATTCACATCTGGGATGTCCTTTTTTTTGGGGGGGGGGGGAGGGGGATTAGCAGTGTATGTGTAGTCATTAAAATATCCTTAATGTGAACAGTTTTGTTTTTTTTGTTTTTTCAGCATTTGACATTACTGCAATGCTTTGACAAAAAACTACTTCACTTAAATAGAACTGCAAAGCTAAATTAAGTCTATCAAAATGTGTTTCAGTTTGTTTAGGGGTCTGGCACAAATCTTGCCTTGCAAAATTGGCAAATCAGAATTGCCACCAGTCAACACAGGTGTGTATCCCATTCATATTTGGCTTGACTTTTTTTCAGTTTATTTTTTACCTGTCTAAAGTATTGATCAATTAAAAAAACTTTTGTTCTTACATTCCAGAAAGAAGAAATTTCTGAATATTCAGGGGAGGATGGATTGCCACATTCAGTTCTGGATCAAATATCAAGCGATGATGATGGCAACCACAGCATATCAGAAGAAGAATATGTGCCAGATTCAGAGTCATATGATGAAGATTCAGATGAAGACATCTCATTATTGCCAAGCACATCAAAAGGTCTGCTATGCCAAGATGACATCTCCAAAGCGCATGAACAATCAGATTCAACGAATTTAATCCACAACTTGACAAAGGACAAGCCACAAGATAAAAGTGAGCTTTGCGAAACTGAATCAGAAAAAATGACTTTAAGTAAAAGAAATTACTGCTATTTTTGTGGCAAACCACAAGCTAAAATTTCCCGCCACCTGAAAACGCACAAAACGGCTCCTGATGTTGTGCATGCATTTTCCCTGCCTAGAGACTCAAACGAGCGTAAAAGTCTGTTAGAGAAATTGAGAAATAAGGGAAATTTTAAGCATAATGCTGCAGTTTTGCATGGTGGAGTGGGACCACTGAAAGTGAAGAGAAGACCCAAGATTAAAGCAGTAGAGGGAAAGTTTGCTCATTGCTTTTATTGTCAAGGGATGTATGTTCGCAAGGATCTTTGGAGACATGTCCGCAGATGTCCTAACAAACCAAAAGATGACACGGATAAAGAACCTGGAAGAACCAAAGTACTCGGCCTGGCTTTAACTCTGGAGTCTCAGTGTTATCCGCAGGTGTCAAGTGGAGTCTGGAAGGTTCTTGCTGTTATGAAACAAGATGAGATTGCCTCAGCTGTGCGAAATGACTTTACTGTTATTCAGTTTGCCCAGTCCCTCTACAATAAACATGGACAAGACCCTACAAAGTATGATTATATACGACAGAAGCTTCGTGAAGCGGGACGTTTGTTGTTGTGTCTGCGCACAGAATTCTCAGTGCATAACATGGAAGAAGCTATTAAGCCTGCTAATTTCCAGAGAGTTGTGCAAGCAGTAAAGAAAGTTTCAGGTTTTGATGAAGAGACACTGTCATACAAAACTCCAAGCCTTGCGCTGAAACTGGGACATACACTGCATAAAATGTCTGACATTATCCATTGTCGTGCCCTCATGACAGAGGATGAAGCCCTAATCAAGTCCACTGATGCGTTCAAGAAGTTGTATGTCTCCAAATGGTCTGAGATGGTGTCTCACCGTGCCTTGAACACATTGAGTGAGGCAAAGTTTAACAAGCCATCAACATTGCCCTTTACAGAAGATGTTCGGATTCTCCATCACTACCTTCAAAAATCTGCAGAAAGTGCCTTTTGCAGCTTGGAGAACGAAGCCACAGCTCAGAATTATGCCCAACTTGCACAAGTTACACTCTCACAAATCATTGTGTTCAACCGAAGACGTTCTGGAGAGGTTTCAAAGATGCGCCTCAAAAGTTTTCTTGAAAGAGACAAAACAGCACTCCACACAGATGTTGCCATGGGGCTCTCAGAAATGGAACAGAGACTCTGTAACTATTTCTGTAGAATAGAAATAATGGGAAAAAGGGACAGAAATGTTCCAGTTCTGCTAACACCAAGCATGCTGGATGCTCTGTCACTACTGGTTAGTAGGAGGCCTGACTGTGGTATTTGTGCCACTAATATCTACCTCTTTGCAAGACCCCGATCAATGAGTCATTACAGAGGAATGGACTCCTTGCGTGTTCATGCACACCAGTGTGGAGCAAAGCAGCCTGAGTATCTAAGATCGACACAGCTCAGAAAACATGTTGCCACACTCTCACAAGTCCTTAATTTGAAAAACAACGAACTTGATCAGGTTGCAGATTTCCTGGGTCATGATATCCGCGTTCACCGCGAATTCTACAGATTACCAGTTCCCACAACACAGCTGGCCAAGATTTCCAAACTGCTTTTAACACTGGAAAAAGGACAACTTTCCCAGATCCAGGGGAAATCACTGGATGAGATCAAAATAGAAGGTTTGTATTGAAAGGAGCAAATATTAGGGCAGTAGTTGAATATTATGCTTTATCAACAGAATTAAAACCTAAAAGCACAGACCATTCTGTTAAATGTCCATGATTTAAGGTTCTTGAAGTCTATTGTTTCATCACTTTGCAACATTTGGCAAACTGCAGAGTGGTGGCCTTAAATAGTAAAACTATGTACTATAATTTCCAGTATTTGTTCTGTATTTTGTCATATCTCGTTGTTAATGTGAGGTTTTTGGGGGGTTTGTGTTTGGTTTTTTGGGGGGGTTTTCCCACAATTTCTCAGATGAAATTGCATTAAGTGATGCTGAAACAAAGGACAGTGAGAGTGAATCAGATGATGATGACACAGCACTCACAATGTTGGCGTGTGGCACCAGTGAGCCTGTACATGCAGTAGCTGATTCCACAAACACAGCGCAGCTCCAAGACACTGTAGATTGTGGTAAGTTACCACTAGCTTGGTTTCTGTGGATAAAATGTTTGTTACAAATATTAAAACTTAATCAAATTGTGTAATCAGCAGATGAAGGACCACTCACAATGCCTGCAGCAAGTGAGACTGCTGCTCCCTCTGAAGGTAAGGGGTGCAGTTGGTTCTCTAAGCTTATTATTGTTTCATCACTTTGCAACATATGGCAAACTGCAGAGTGGTGGCAAAAAGTCACTTGGATGAGTGACAAAATGTTTCTCCCACTGAAAACGCTACGTCCAGATTAACAGAATCAACGTTTTGGGATTTACTTACCTGGATGATTGAGCATGCATCAAGAGACTTTTATTCAACTTTTTATTCAGTCTTTTATTCACAGCGGAACACTAAATGTCTCATTTTAGAAATTTGATAAATTTTCAAACAGAATTTTAGCTCGTTTTGATATTGATGGTAGCAACACATTTCAGAAGTTAGTACAGGGTAGCATCCATTCTTTTAACCACCAAATGTTTTTTGTTTTTTTTGTTTGGTTTTTTGTTTGTTTTAACTACTACTACTTTATATATCTTCCAGAGAAAAATGCTGCTCAATCCCACAATTCCCGAAGAGCTCCCAAAAACATGTGGTCCAAGGCTGAGGTTGCTGCAGTGATGAGGCATTTTAAAGACCACATAAACGAAGGGAAACTAGCCACCAAAAATGAATGCAGTCATTGCAAATTGGTAGAAGATCCGGTGTTGGCAGGAAGAACAGTTCAAAACATAAGAGATTTTGTAAGAAACAGAGGATTAACTGCAAAAAGGCAGAAAAAAATGAACTAAAATAACTGTTTAGAGAGCTGTGGTTTTACATCTTGGTCAGATTGCCAATTGTTGTTAACACTGATGTTCTGTTTAAAGAAAAAAAAAGTTCTTGTTAAATACAGAAGTAGTTTGTATTTCATAATTTTTACATTTAATTTATTTAGGGTTTTTTTTGACGGGTTATATTTAAAATAAAAAATTATAAATGCATATTTTCTCCCCTTAATATTTACCTTTAAACTATTAAAATTCATTTTAAATGTTTTTAATTTTTCTGTTTTCTATATTTTTATATTTCTGTGGGAAGCGTGGGCATTTTTGTCCATAGATTTCTTTTTTTATTTATGGTTAAAATTAATGTTCAGATCCAAGAACACTAATAAAATGATGTTCCAGTAATCCTGTGTCCTGTCAGATGTGTATTCATGGTAATGAGCTATTTACATATTACATCATTGTCCCTTTAAAGACCCAATATTGTTTTTTTTGGACCTCATAAAACACATTGTTGTCAAGTGGACAATGTCTCCAGAAAACACAATAGAGTCTGGTTGGTGTGTATCAGTGTATCTAGACTTCTATAGGGAGTGTATGAGGTCTGAAGTGACCCAAATTTTTTTCAGATTTTTTCGAACACTTTAACCTCGCTCCCTTGGCTCTAAGTCCTTTCAAAAGGGTAGTCCACTTAAACCACCACCGGGCGGATTGACGTAGTATAGTCCCGCCATACCACATAGACCCGTATGTATGTGTGTGTGTGTGTGTGTGTGTGTGTGTGTGTGTGTGTGTGTGTGTGTGTGTGTGTGTGTGTGTGTGTGTGTGTGTGTGTGTGTGTGTGTGTATAATAGCAAACACTGAAATACAGTTTTTGCACGCAGCATTGAATTTTGTTCACTCAAATTTAGCTTTTCTTCGCTCAAAATAAATTTCTCCTCAACATGCAACACTTGCACCTGCAAAATGTTTTTTACGTGCGCTCAGAATAGTGGCACAAAAATAACGCCATAACCCAGTGGTTCTCAAACATTTTTTGCTAGGACCCCCTTTGATTTACAAGAAAAATGTTCGCTCGCACCCCCCCGCGCGCGCGCACAAACACATCCTCCAACCACACACACGCCCATATTTTGCTCCATTGTGGTTTATTTCACACCTCAAACATTTAGTAAACAATTAAGCAAATACAAGTAATCTGCAATAAATTACAGGTAGTAAGAAAATAAACTACTAACTCTTTTAGGCTACATCAGCACCTACACGGGTATTTTTGAAAGCGCAGCTGTTTCGTCCACACCGAAAACTGAGGTTTTTAAAAACTTCTTTTTTGCGTTCACGTGTGGATGAGGAATACAGAGTTGGTCACGCAACGTCAAAGGTATGTGCCTTTTTTCACGCCACGCTGTGCGCCACGTTATTGTTTATATGAGATGAATTGCAGAATGGCAGATAGTCAGATTAACAGTATTTTGTCTCTATCTGCAGGTTTTACACGCTTACATACACACACGCAGTTACTGTCCCTCCATTTACAAAGGCAGAGGCGTCACGGTGTGATTATTTTACATGTAGATGTTTTTTTTCCTGTGTAATAATATTCAACATTGCTATCAATACATTTTTCAAAAAATGCCTCTCTGTACAAAATGGGTTTAAAAACAAACAACTGTGGGATACTGTTTGTCCGTGATTTGAACCGGGGGAACAAATCATGGCAGGATCAGCCTGATATTATTTGTATCCAGTGTTGGGGAGTAACGGAATACATGTACCGCCGTTACGTATTTAAAATACAAAATATGAGTAACTGTATTCCGTTACAGTTACCGTTTAAAAAGGTGGTGTTTAGAATACAGTTACTTTGTTGAAATAAATGGATTACACTGCGGTATTTTCCTGTTTCATATTGTGGCGGGTCAGAACTGTTTGGTTTTTGTTTGACAGCTGTGATGTTCTGTTGTTCCAGGCGGCAGCTTACGGTTGCCATGGATACAGGGCAACGCGCTCTCTCTCTCTCTCTGCGACTGTGTGTTTCCTGGGTGAGAGAGCGCCTTTTTGTTGTTGTTGTTGTTGTTGTGCTAAGCTAACAGGCAGAATGCTACAGGCATAGCTCTAAAGAATGTAGCATCATGGGCAGTGTAGTCCGTGCTGCAGGGAGAATGGACTGCCATACACGTTATGGGTCTGTGAGCGCGAGGAGGGAGAAAAAGGGGAGT
Source organism: Mchenga conophoros (assembly GCF_057382185.1). Taxonomy (NCBI): domain Eukaryota; kingdom Metazoa; phylum Chordata; class Actinopteri; order Cichliformes; family Cichlidae; genus Mchenga; species Mchenga conophoros. The sequence goes on along the minus strand of NC_140544.1, from coordinate 2,323,609 downwards.
GGAAAAGTACGAGCTGTCATCGAGCAAAAACGGGAGCTGGAAGCATGTAAATATAATAATAACCACTGCAGCCAAGAAGAGTGCCTGACGAGCCCAGTTGTAAATAAGCTATTAAGACTCGACTGTACACCGTCTTCCTGTTTTCCTCCGAAAACAATTCAATTCAACAACAAGTTCCGTTGGAGCAGCCTTTCAACGCCTCTCTCTGTCTCTTGCAAGAAAAGTTGACCCAGACAACAAAGTAAAGCTATTTTTTTATATATTGTATATATACACACACACACACACACACACTTACGTGCACACACGTACACACTTACGTGCACACACGTACACACTTACGTATGTGTACGTACACACATACACAAAGTTACGTTGAAACCAAGCACACCATTGTTTTTCTTGTGACATTACCAATAAGTTTGATGTGTCACATGGCCCTCTTCCTATTGAAAAAACAAAAGTTGTATCCAAGATGGCCAACTTCTAAATTGCCACCATGGTCACCACCCATCTTCAGGAGTTTGCCCCCTCACATATACTAATGTGCCACAAACAGGACTTTAATATCACCAACCATTCCCATGTTATTACAGTGTTTCCATATAAATGGCCCACCCTGTATATTGAACTTTAGCACATGTGCTTCTCATAATCTGCCTAAACTGGCATGGCTCTAACTCTGTTCCAACCCCATGATTTGTTCAGCGCGGTACCCTTCTTGTCTGTCCAGGAAAAGTTATTTCACAGTAATTCTTTTAATCGTTTTATCACCCAACCCTACCTGAAAGCACGCCCTTCACAGTGCAAAGGTCTCACCTTTGAATTCAGGTAACTGTCTCACAGTAAACACACAGAAAAACAATTTGGATACTGATCTGAACAGAGTGTTTTGTTTTATCTCCCTATACAGAGGTCAACTCACAGCGGTGTGGAGAGTGCTTTCAGTCTGTTCTCGTAGTAAGGTAGCCATCTAAACAATTAGAGCACACACTCTGCTGTGCTCAAACGGATTGGTAATCCATGTCCATACTTTTATTATTGTGGGGTCTTTACATTGCCAAGTAAAGCGCCTTGAGGTGACTGTGGTTGTGATTTGGCGCTGTCTAAATAAAACTGAATTGTAAGATCTGTAACATCTGGTCCACATAACTTGGCCAACGGAACAACCCCTCCTTTTTTGTGGATGGAGGGAAAAAGGATTACAATGATGCAGACTCAACACAGCCCTGTATGCTAGCCAGCACCACTAGTGTCCATGATTGTTAATCAGTTATTAATCTCTTTGCTCATGTCTTTCACACTCACCAGTAAGCCAATATGCTCACACCCCCCCTTTCTGACGTGGCACGCTAGTCAAACAAAGAAATAGCCCCAGACTATTTTTTATGTGGTCACTGATGTTGGTGAACGAGTTGCACCTGTTCCTCTGCAAGCATCAATAAATCCTCAAGGAAGCCATTTATTAGGTTAATGTTTAAAAATGTTTCAGAGAACAACAAACGCTGCTGACACGACTGACTAAGCTTATCTCTCGTGTCATAGGATGAGAGGATAAAACTGACAGTGAGGATTGGTTTACAAATCAACATCAAATCACACGTGTTTGCCACAAACTTTTTATTTTTTAAGCTACTCACTGATATTAAAATGTGTTACAACTATTTTGTCAGATTTTATTTTTTATTTCAACATTTCTATAAGACTTAAGAATTTTATGTTCATCAACAACATCACCACATAATACTGGAGGCCCATATCATAACTTTTTTTTTTTTTTTTTTTTTTTTTTTTTTAAGTTAACATGTTCTTTATTTCTTTTTCTTTTTTTTCTTTTTTCTTTTTTTTTTTTGGCCTGTCCCGTTTGGCTCTTTTGCCATCAGAATTGTTGTCTAAAGGCAAAGAAAGATGCCCAATGGATTTACTTTACCAAACTGACCATCCCAGCCTTGCCGTAATGGTCCATTTGATTCACCTTTTATTGTTTATTTTATTTTCACTTACTGAATACGGGACAGACTTGACTGGGGGAAAGAAGGGGAGAAAGAAAGAGGGAAAGAGAAACAGCTGGGAAGAGGGACGGGGGAGAAGGGCAAAAGACAAAAACCAACAGAACGGGCAGAGAAAAAAAAATGCATATATCAATCACCTGGATCACCTGCTGAGAAAGAAAAAAGAAAGCAAGCAGAAGAGAACAAGAGTAATAGAATAAACAACATCACAATGATATATGGGAATATGACAGTAAATACTAAATATTAAACATTATTGTGCAGCACATAAGATCAACAGAACACAGTGTGCTTTGAGGTAGGAGCCAAAAAGGGGTGTAGTTTGTGGGTGTGATCACCCGTGTGTACACCTGTGAGCATGGACGCGCTTGTTTTTTGTTTTTTTAAAAGGTTCCTTCATGTAATAATCTGCTAGAGGGTGTGGGGGGGGCCACAGCCCCGTCCTCCAGGGCGTGAAGCAGGTGTGGAGGAGATCAAAACTCCAGACATCCAGAGGCCCCCAGAACACAAGAGACCAAGGAAGACCAACAGAGGGGCAGCTGCGCCACTGTCCCGGTAAGAGCTGAGGAGAGTCCCAGATGAGGGCTCACTCAGCAGCCGCGGAGCAGAAGCCCATATCATAACTGACATCATCAAGGCGTAAAGTTGTCCTCCTTCATGATTCCATCCACTTCGTGCTTTGAGCCATACAGCCTAAAACACTGCACAACCATCACCGTGCTTGACTGCTGGTGCAGTGTTTTTAGGTGTTAAAGCCTCACCTTTAACCCTCTTCACATTGTGGCCAAACAGCTCAGTCTTTGTCCTGTTTATTTATTAAACTTCTGATCATGACTTTAAATTAACACTAGCCATGGGCCTAAATGCTTGGTAATCCAGATTAAGAATATCAAGAAGCCATTATATTTTGTGCTTGTGTTGTACGCCATGTTGAAGACTCATATGAAGACATTTGTCTCTATAGCTGACGTCCTGTCCATTTGCTTGGCTAAGAGAATTTGCTACATCATTTTTTGATGCTGAAACCCAGGAGAAATGAGCAAACAAGATTCACGTTGTGGCACAGCCGAAGCTGCAAGAGTGGCAGATGACGAGCATGGAAGGGAAATGGAACAAACAAAATACAAATTCAGAATGTATGCACATGTTTGGCTCCTTTGTTCCCACAAGATCAAAATGAATCACAGTAAAGGTCTTGCTACAAAATATCTGGCATCCTAGGCAGAAAATTGTAATAAAAGCTGTGGAGACCCCACAAGTGTCCTTGGCCATTCCTGGTGAACAGAAATTGTTCAGCAGATTTGGTGCAGAACTATTTAGAGCAGAACATAGCAGAAGATGCGAGACAAGATAACATCAGCACAGATACTGTAAGATACTATATGCCTCACCATGTAGTGCTCAGAAGCAACCACCAAATTAAGAGTGGTCCTCGATGTGTCGTCCCATGAAGACAGCTGTCCATTGCTGAATGGTTGCTTACTTACAGAGCCAAACTTGAATCCAGATCTGCTCATTGTTCTTATTAGATGTAGAAACATAAAGTTGCCTTTCTGGCAGGTTCTTGTGACTCTCAGGTACACCGACAGTAAAAGGAATGAACACCTGTGCATTCTGAGGATGACGAGACTGGTGTTTGGGGTTACACCAAGCCCATTTGTGCTTGTGGCTAGGATTCAAAGACACCTAAAGCAATATGAAACATACAAACCACAAGTTGTGAATACAATAAGGGAGTCACTCTGTGTGGATGAATTCATTTCAAGTACACGCACGGTTGAAGAAGCACATCATAGAACAACAACTGCCAAACAAAACTGGCTGCTGCAGGTATGAAGCTCTGCAAATGGATGAGGAGAGCTCCGCAAACTACATGTTGGCACCTGAGACAAATGGAAAACCACTTAAAGTACTTGAATCAGTGTGGAGGCCAGAGACTAACGATTTTACCTTTGACCTTAAGGCACTAGTCAGGTTTTTAACAGAGAGGAAAGGAACTAAAGGAAGTGTTCTGCATTCCTCAACACACACTTATGACTTTACCATTAGCATCATGTGCATTTCAAGAAATGGAAGTGGGAGAGGGGGCTCTCCTGGGATGAAGAATTGCCACCAGATCTGGCCCGAGAATGGAAACAGTGGTGTTCAGAACTCACTTATTCATACATCAGCTCACCAAACCAAGGTGGTACCAAACCAGCATGCAGCAAAATAATTATGAATTGGAACTACATGTGTTCTGTGAAGGGAGTGAGAAAGCATACAGTGCTGTGGCATATCTGCAAGCTAAAAAACAAGAAGGAGAAACAACAATGAGCTTAGTCGCATCTAAATCCATCCAAAAAATAAATAAAAAAATAAATAACAATGCTGCGTCCGGAGCTCATGGGAAGCCCTGACTGGATCAAGACTGGGAAACAACTTGATCATCTCATTGAAGACTGAGGAAAGCCAGATAAAATAAGATCACTTCACAATGGATTTGCAGTTCTGCACAAAGGTGGAAATCATTTGTCACAAACAGAGTGACCGACGTCCAGATGCTTACCAATTTATCTTCATGGTCACACATCCTGGGGAAGGTTAATCCAGCTGACCTTCCCACAAGAAGGCAAACAGCAAAGGCCCTGATACACAACCAGCTATGGTCGAATGGGCCAAGTGTCTTTGTATCAGAAGATCAGACACAGGAGGCTGAATGAACATTTCAGGTGAAGTGAAAGCAGAACATCATACAGTTTGCTGCCAATGACACCAACATCTGTGAACTAATACTGAAAATTAGAGCAAGCTGAAAAGCGTTCTCAGAGTGACAGCATGGATAAGAAGAAATTTCTGTCTGAGAAATCAGACAAACTCTGGGTTAGGCCCATGTGGACGATAGATGATTACAAATAAAAGTTGTTAATAATAACAACAACCAGTAATCATCCTGCTGTAACCCAGTTTCTCTAAGGCTGGGTTAATCGATTTGTTGATCAGTTACTGATTCGTGTACTAACAGGGACTTAATGTTTAATAATCCACATTTCAATGTTTTAGTCTTTTGTGAAGATATGGATACTATATTGTTCTTTCTTTGTGATTTCTTATGTTTAAGTCATTTGTTGACTTAAACATAGCTCCCAAACAGACAAAAAACTAACTTTTAGTTTGTTTTTTGTCTGTTTGGGAGCTGACACAGCCTCTAAGGGGATGGGGTTTTGGGGGGATAACAGGAGGATAGAAGCTGCAGAGAAGTGTGCAACTCTGCTTCAAAACAACAGCTTGTGATTAAATAACAACAACAACAACAACAACAATAATGTATACTTTATTGATCCCTGTGGGGAAATTACTCTCTGCATTTAACCCATTCACTCTGTGAAGCAGTGGGCGGACGCAAATCAGGCCCCGGGGAGCAGTGTGTAGGGACGGTACCTTGCTCAGGGGTACCTCAGGGTAGCCGTTCAGTGGATTTGAACCCCCGACCTTCCGATCATGGGGTGACCACGCTACCGAACCCTTGGGCCATCATACGAAATCAGAGGGTGATTCTGAACTGATATAAGAGCTGAACACAGTATAAACTGGCTCATGTCACCCTGTTTTAAACATCATCTAAATTCCAGCAAATTATACAAACCAGCCACTACTTCAACAAAGCTCGAACACTAGTTTTGATCAAAAACTGAGGCAATAGCTTCGAAATGAAGGATGCTTAAAGAAACGAGTGAAGCATCAAGAGATGGACCTCAGGTTGAATATGTGGAGAATTGAAAAGCGATCCCTGCTCAGTGGTTGGGTGGATGTTTTTCTGTTGCACTTACACCTCTTCAGTGAACACCCCCGGGGGCGGCAAGTCAACCTGAGAGCATAATCTCTTAGTAACAATGAGGCACATTGCTCATCACCATTTCTTTGGAGGCAGCTCTACTTCAGTGCATGTGTCCGTACCAGGCCATTTGTCAGGCTCCAGGGAATCATGTGCATGTCATAAAACCAGCTTTTCCAGGCCAATCACAGACTGCAGATGAAAACTGAGCAAAACCAGGCTTACATTACCCAGCACTTTATTTTTAGACAAGGAAGTGAGAATAAATGTTGAAAAGGAGCTTCTTCCAGACTTTCAGTGGTCATTCATTGTGTAATTACTATGTTAAACACAGCCATTAACAGGAGTAAGTTAAAGTAAGACTGGGCAAGATGAATTTTTGTTATAATTCACAGCTGGGCAAAAGGAGATTCCACTGAAAAAGCTTGTCTGTTTGGACAAATTAAAACCTGATGCTTTCCAGTCTACAGTAAATGTAAAGGGATATCACAATTTGCTATCTTTTAGAGTGAAGAATAATTTTGTTTCTGGTTAAAGTCTGCTACAGTTACAGATCAAAACTGTTCAGTAGTATTTACTAGGGATGCAACAGATTTGGTTTGATTATTTTACTTTGAGTAGTCCAAGTCTTCTTCTGAAAGTTCCTAAAATTGTTATGGAGTAGTTCATCATGGTAAAAATGGTCCCCCCAAAAAATAAATTATCGCATTCACAAGATTGTCAAAACACTTGACCTCTGACCTTGATCTTAAAGTCAAGGTCACTGAGACTTGAGCTCATCTGAGATCAATATTTTAAGGAGGAGAGAAATTGCTTCACTCTGCCCACCCGCCATCGCAATACTGTTAATTACGAGGTTCATAGGAAGGTTGAAATTATCATCATCATCGTGTCCTCTGGTCAGAACGCAAAATGAAACAGCCATCAATCTGTTGCAGTATATCTCGGTTTATTTCGTTATTATCAGTGATAGCTTAACTTAAGGGGACACCCACATGGACTGCTAACTCTCAGCTGCTGCCCCATGTGGGAGTGAAAAGAGTGAGCTGGTAGTGAGTGCAGTCTTTATATAATGTGTACCAGGTGAGTTCCATTAAGGAACAAACTCCAGAGCCAATCAGTGGTGAGAAAGTAAAAGAGGAAGCAAAGTGGTCCTGGTGAGGCGAGGGAGCGTGAGGAAAGGGGCAAATGAAACAAGAATCTTTACAACAAACACACAATCAGGATTACAGTGCAGTAGCTCTGAGAAATCTGATAAAGTCACAATATTCTGATCTGTCTGTTCTTATTGCAGCCAACTGTCCAGCCACGCACAGCTCTTGGTAATGTGTAAAGATATACTGTGATACTTTGCTATCCTCTGAATTGAAGAAACCTTCTTAACATGAATGATATACAACCACCGTGGAGTTTTCATGAAAGCAGGAAAGATTTTTTCTTCAAAGTTATGCAACCTCACAGATTTGCATCCTGTTTTGCCTTTTAGAGCAAAAGATCCCTGCACCTTTCCACTTTCACTTTACCAAGCCAGTGCTCTTTAATAATCTTTAAAAGATTCTGTTCAACACAACAGAGAGGATTACTCGAACTTGAACTCTATTGACCTGTAATAAATATCCAAAAATCCATTTATAGACTTTCTTGGGCAAAAGCACAATGATCAAATTTCATTTCCTGACTTATGTGCTAGGATTTCATTTCAGCTCAGTGTAAAGTCAATGGTAAATCGACTGGTTCTTATATAGCACTGTTCTACTTTACCTGAGCCTCCAAGCACTCTATACAGCATGACATAATTGACCCATTCATACGAGCCCTTTGTTTCTATATTGAAATACTTTAACGCTCACACTCAGATGAATGTATCGGAGAGCAACTTGCCCAAGGTTATATATTAGATTATAGACTGAAGCAGTTAGGGATTGAACCACCAACCTTTCACTCAGTAGATGCCCTGCTCAGCCTCCTGAACTACAGCTAATCTTCTGTCTTTTGCTGCTCTCTGTTCTGTTTCACTGTGTGTCTTTGAGCTGAAGCTTAACTGAATTGCCCTTTGGATGTTTTCAAATGTATATTTCAGTCAGCAGGCCTATTTTTCTGGAGATTCTTATGTGTTTGTGGAATGTAGTACATAAAATAGTACATTTACAAAATGGATGCAAGGCTGTATACACGAGTGTTAGAGCAGTGTAATGAAATGATGTGCACTTTGTTAATTACAAAGATTTTCCCATTGTTGGCTCAGGGAGAAGCTTGTATGTGAATACAGCACAAGCTTTAAAGTTGACTGGTTGTTATGCTGTGTGTCCAATGTGCACACACAAAGGAGGAGTCTATTACTCTATAAGTTTCAGGCTAGAGAGTGTTTGTGCAGTGAAAGCTTTTTTACTGTATCAAGGCGAAATCTGAAGTCTATACATGCCTTGCCCGCAGGAAATGCAAACAAGAATGAACTCAAAAGACGAGACCTTTGTTCACCTCCAGGATCCTCAAGCAGTGAGTGTATGGAGACTCGAGCCGGTCTTATGGTCGAGCAGTGAGAGTGTGTCCCTGTCCGTCTGCCTGCAGTGAGCTCTGTTCTCACATAGAGGCAATGCACAAAGTATGTGCTACAACTGGTGTCTGGGCCGCTCTGCTTGTGTTGTTGTTGGTCCCTGAGCCGACCACGGAAGAGAGCAAGGTTCTAACATACAAAGAGCTGAAGTGTTAAAAACAATGAAAAGAGTCACTGCAGTTACTGACTGTGCTTTTGATGCTTTATTTTTTGATCTCTGAAGTTTTTGTTGTTGTTGTTTTTTTCCACAGTTCTCCTGTTCCCAGTGAACTCTGTTATTGCTTCCTGCTGCATTCTGACCCACTTGTCAAGCAATAAACATCAGCAGTCGCACACTTCGTCCACTTCCAGTGACGCACAGTCAGGATCTTGGAGGGCTGCGCAGCAGCACGTCTGGCGTGGGTGAACCCCACGTTTGCTTGGTTGTTGTTGTTGTTTGTTTTGTTTTTTTTTTCAGGGTAACCAAAGCATGTGCAAACCCAGATTAGATTTTAAAAGTGTGTAACTATGTTAAATTGATTCTGAGCATGCAGACTCACTGAAGGAAAAGCTGCCGGTACTGGAAGCTCTCTGGTTGCTGTTAGTAGTCTGAGTAGTATTATGTGACTTTGAGGTAAACCAGGTTTTGGTTTCCTGCAGAGCAAAAGACAAACGTTTAAACTGTCCAAAGTCAAACACTATCAGACAAAAGAAAACATTTAAATTTATATGCAGTTCTAGTCTGACTGTAAATAGTAATGCATAGATCACAGGCCTGTACTATGAATCAACATTGGTGGTTATCATGGTAATTTCATGTTTAACTCTCAGTGTTATGAACAGGGTTGCTTTCCGACTGTGGTACATTATAATATCTTTTATTGCACACCCAATCTGCTTACGCTTGTAGGCTATGCTTGGGTATAATCATTTCGTGTATAAAAATCACAGCCTACTGACCAGTCAGTTCTCTTGAAAACAACGAGGATCAGTACAGGATCCCATGGACCTGAGTACACAGACAATATGAGGGTCTATAGGGGGGTGGGGAACTCCAGGCCTCGAGGGCCGGTGTCCTGCAGGTTTTAGATGTGTCCTTGATCCAACACAGCTGATTCAAATGGCTAAATGACCTCCTCAACATGTCTTGAAGTTCTCCAGAGGCCTGCTAATGAACTAATCATGTGATTCAGGTGTGTGGACTCACGGTGATATCTAAAACCTGCAGGACACCGGCCCTCGAGGCCTGGAGTTCTCACCCCTGGTCTATAATGTCTTGGGACACATTAAAATGGTACGCCTCAATAAGAAATACAATGATGCATTTAGAAATCTGAGTATTGTTCAATATTCGTTTTTTCCACTATTTAATTAAAAAAAATTGAGTTCTGATGTACGTTTAATATTCATTACACATGAATAGCAATATACCAACATTTCTTATGTAATATATCTTTGTTTAACTTTTGTGATTATATCTTATATTAATAGATTATATCTATCTCTCATGAAAATCACAAAACCACTATTCTTTATTTTTCTTCATTATTTTTATTAATATTAATTATTGTTATTATTATTATTATTATCCACGTTTATTAAGTTCCAGTACATTTCTGTTTAAACTGTATAAATACTGTGCACCTCTCTCTACCTCAGTACAGATGATGGCAATAATGGGGAAGGCTGTAAAGTTGACAGTTGTCCAGATGATGACTATCGGCACCTTCCATGAACAAGGAAAGCCAAAAGAAGGTCATTGCTGTTTACAGAATGCTTTATCAAAGCATATTTAAGTAAAGTTGACTGGAAGGAAAAAAATCTATCAGGGAAAAAGTGCAGAAGCAACAGTGATGACCACAGCTCTGAGAGAAGTGTCACCAAAACTCTACTCAAGAACTTCAGAAGGAGTAACTGAGGCTAGTCTAGAGCATCAGGAGACAGCAATCAAATACATTTTCGAGAACTCATCCTTTATGCTTTCTTAGACTTGCCAACTTTCTTTGACAGAGATTGATACTTACTTTTCCCCCAAAATAATTTCCTGACATCAAGCAGACCACAGAAAAAGCCATGAGGATATAGTTCAGCATGTGTTTGAAGGAAAGGGTCAAATAGAGAACATATAGTGGGACTCGTGCTGTTATCAAAAAGGAACACCTGTGACAACTGTGCAAAGATTAGAAGTGTTCTGACCCATGATATGAGTGGAAACAACCTGAAAAATAAACTCTGGTCATCGTGGGATAAATGTAAAGGAATGTGAATACAGCTCTGTAGACAGTCCTGTACATTTAAATGAAATCACACTCATAGCAAATGAATTTTTCACAAGGATTCAGCACATCATAATCAAGTTTAGAATCATCCCGTGTTTATGGTATAAACTAGCAGAAAGTAATTCTTTAGTAATGTGTTACTTGAATGCAAACCAGCAATGTTAACTGTACTCAGAAAGAAACCTACATCCCAGTGAGGTAGGACAGAAAGCTGTGTGGGATGTGTGGGAACGTTCAATATTGTTATGCACAGAGAGCTGCTCTCTCTCGTTCTCCCTCTCATTTTGTGTTATGTAACAACCTCCAGGCCATTGTTTTAAAGTGATAGCTGCTCATCGAGCTTTCGTGCAGAGAAGAGGGACAAAAGCGTGAAACTGGCGCATTTTAAGAAGGTGGAATTGACATGTCCATGTTCATGGGAAAAGCTTTGTTTAAAACCATATAGGAATGAATGGCTGAGAATGTGCGGGCTTCTCATTAGAGCACATGCTCCCGTAGAGACAGCAGGGCTTGGGTTTATGAGCCGGACACATGACTACACTCCCTCCGTCGCTTTGAGTCTAGATTGTACCAAACCATGATGCACATGATTAAATCATTTTGAATCCTCTCACAACATTCCAGTAAGATTCATACCTGTGCCTTCATTTTCTTTTTCTTTCATGATTTCTTGGTGGATTTGCTAGTATGCTGTGCAATAATATTCTGTGTCTGTTTTCTTTCCTTACAAAAACCTGAGTATACCTGAGTAAATACCTCAGGCAGCAGAAACCAGAGAAAGAAGAGGAGGAACAGGCCCCTGAACGGTATGTACTACCGGCAGATAGAGGAAGTGGCTGATATCCAGAAATCCTACCAGTGGCTGAACAAACCTGAACTGAAAGACCTAGGCACTAATCATAGCAGCACAAGAACAAGCTCCAAGTACAAGATCAATAGAGGCTGGGGTCTACAACACCAGGTAAGGCCCAGGTGCAGGCTGTGTAAAGATGCCCCAGAGACAATCCAGCACATAACAGCAGGGTGCAAGATGCTAGCAGGCAAGGCATACATGGAACACATTAACCAAGTGGCCTGCACAGTGTACAGGAACATCCATACAGAGTATGGTCTGGAAGTCCCGAGGTCAAAATGGGAAACGCCGCAGGTGGTTGAGAATGACCGAACATAGATGTGTGTGTCAAAATAACAAAACACACCTTTCTGATCATGTTGCATAACCTGGTTTCATTTAACATGTTTGGCTCTTATTCAGGTCGATTGGCAGCTAAATAAGAGATTTTCAGTGACTGCAGTGGAATTAAACATCTAAAGATGTTTTCACTGTTCAACAGTGGTGTTAAATTACTTAAAATCCACAGCAGGCTTTGCTTTTTCACATGTGCTCTGCTTCTGGAGAAGAGGCAGAGAGAGCCATTCTTACACCCACAGGAGTGAAAAATAGAATGTAATGCACCTACACATGCAGAAGAGCTGTCTGTAAGAATCAATCCACAACATGTTAGCTCACACATTCATGCCCCCCTTCTTATAATAAAAACCACAAGATTGCTTTCTCTGAGGAGTATTTAGGGAAATTATGAAAACTGTTATGTTACTTTTTTTGCTTTATGTGTGACATGAAAAACAATCTTAAGACAACTCACATTTTAATACTGGCTTTTAAGCACACTCCAATTAAAGAAGCGTTATAACTTATTAGACAAGAACACATAGATGTTTGCTTGAAAAGCTGGCTCTAATACATACTGAGGAAGTCAGGACGCCTCAACCTGAGCTGCAGGTTCATATCCGGATGCCTCCCCACATTTCTGCAGGAGCATTATAGGCCAATACAAAAGTCATTCAGACAGCAACAGCAGTACTTTACCCAGTGATGACATACAAGTGTCCACACTAGTGCACTCTGATTTAGTGGAAGTTATTTTTTCTCTGGAAGTGAACCTGGTCTAATCAACTACTGGGATTGGATGGTTTTAGAAAATGAACACACACACAGAGAGAGAGAGAGAGAGAGAGAGAGAGAGAGAGAGAGAGAGAGAGAGAGAGAGAGAGGGGGGGGGGGGGGGGTTACTGTGTGACCACTTCAGTGATTCTATGTTGGATTCAAATAATAGACAAATAATTCAAATAAGTAGACCAACAATAGAATAACTAATTACTGCAGCTCTATGATCATTCCCTTTTTAAAATAATCTTTAGTGTACTAGTCTTGAAAAGAGTATACCTATCAGGGACCGCATACGTCGAGTACACTGAAAGTGCACTTCAGTAAATAAAAGCCTCCACACAGCAGATCACCGGGTCACTGAGTCTGTGAGGCTCCTGGGCGCACAGTGTGGAACAAAGCGTTTGTGAGCTCCGTTTGGAAAGTTTGGAACCTTCGTGCTGCAAGTGAAAGCAGCCAAATACAACAAAAGAAAAGTTCCCCACATCAGAATAAAACGATCTTCTACGCAACTGAGTTCCTGGGCACTGTGCACTCTGCTGGTGCATGCGTGGCCAGGCCATCCGCACTGTTCTGTGGACTCAAACTACAGTAGCGGAGATGTTCCTACCTTGCAGGTTCTGCACTCGGATATCGCTGATTTGTCCGATAAATTCTTCCCTCTCGAACCAGTCTTCCCAGCCGTGTCCGGCCATCTGGAGCCGCGGTGAGTTCAGAATTCCCGGACAGGAATGCTGGAAAAGCTCCCCGGCTAAGAACGAGAAGCTGCTGCTGCACCGGGCTGCCTATTGTCCGTCCGTCCGAGCGGAATCCACCACGGCGGTGTGTCAATCAGTGGAAGCACATAGCAGCTGCTCACTGCCGCAGGCTTCCGTCAAAGCAGCGTTGAAGCGACTCACGTCCACAAGCATGTGGGAGGCCAGCGGGCAGCAGAGGAGGAAGAAGCTGCAGCACCTGGTTGGTATTTTCGAGGTGGGATGGAGCTGCGCCAGAGCCCGCCCACCCGCTCTCGCTCGCTCTCCCTCTCTCGCTTTGTACACATACACAGGTTCTTCCAAGTGGTGGAAAATAACTGATGGCAGAACCTGATTTCCCTTTTTCCCTCTTTTTCCTTTTTTCCCTTTACCCCTTCTTTTCCCTTTTCGTTGGGGGGGGGTGACTTTTACAGCTCACTGCTACACAGGAGTTTATCTTTGCATAATTTCATTTTAAATTGGGAAAAACATTAAAATGAAGTCTTTTACTCAGTAAAAAGTTATACAGTAACCCTGCTTAAATAGCTTAATAATGCATCAGCTGTACTGAGTAAGTACACATGCACATTATGCAGAATGCTACTTTTCAGCATCACAAACATTATTTGATCATCGCAGGTGCTGATGAATAAATTACTTATAAATTACTGACTAGCTTGTGTGACACTGTGAGGTCTCTCGGTGCTTCCTCATTTGGGGAGCCTGGAGAGAGTCAGACACTACATACACTACTGAATTCATCGATTTTTATGGTTATTTTAGCTTTACTATGTTTAACTTTTGAAAAAAAAATATATCATGTGTGGCCTCCTGATCTGTCCTTCCACTGAGCCAGGCTGTGACACTTGATCTACAGGGTGGGCCATTTATATGGATACACCGTAATAAAATGGGAATGGTTGGTGATATTAAAGTCCTGTTTGTGGCACATTAATATATGTGAGGGGGCAAACTCCTGAAGATGGGTGGTGACCATGGTGGCCATTTAGAAGTCGGCCATCTTGGATACAACTTTTGTTTTTTCAATAGGAAGAGGGCCATGTGACACATCAAACTTATTGGTAATGTCACAAGAAAAACAATGGTGTGCTTGGTTTCAACGTAGCTTTATTCTTTCATGAGTTTTTTACAAGTTTCTCCTTGTTCACAGCCATTGACATATCAAAGAGGTTAACACGTGTCATGTTTGGAGGCAATAAGACGCAGGGTTCTCAAGCACGAACCACTTTTATTGGCTTGTAGCAGCAGTGTACGTCGCTACATCAATTTCTGGAAAACACATATACACACCGGTCTCCTAGCGACCTCTAGTGGCTGCCCTCATGGTAGCCTTACTAGGACAACATAAACAGATTTCACAACATCTCCCCCTTTAACAAAAGTACTTTAAACATAAAACAGTGTTGTCAGAACGCAGGACATCACGGGGATAGACTACCCTCAGTCCTGATAAGGGATTATTCTGCCCTTAGAACATAGAAAGGAGATAGTCCTCAGTCTCTGAATCTGAGAGGTACTTTAATTTCCCGCCCCCTGGAAGTCACTCTCACAGGTGTGGTAGGGCGGAGAGGAGACCCCGGGACAGGGATTGGCGATGTCTGCCTTACTGGTGGTTCTTGGGAAGCGGCCGCCCCTTTAGTTGGAGTAGTCGGCGTAGCTGGAACAGTGCTCTGCTGCTGCTCCTCAGGATCAGCGGTGCCTGGGACAGGCTGAAGGTGTCGTCTGTTGCGGCGAGTCACGTTCCCATTCGCCATCTCCACCAAGTAGGATCTCGGCTCCTTAGACTTACTGATGACCTTGGCTGGAGTCGTCCACCCCTTTTCCCCGTCAAGCTTCACTACAACATCCTGGCCTGGGAGAAGCTCAGGAAGTGGACGAGCTGAATGTCTGCGGTTGTAGAAGAATCTGTAAGAGTCCTTAGCTGCAGCATCTCTTTGGCACACTGTGTCCCTATTGACTGGACTGGGCAGCAATGTCTTTTCGAGTACTGGGACGGTGGTGCGGATTTGACGTCCTGTCATAAGTTGAGCTGGGCTTGCACCGGTTGCTGCAATTGGTGTAGAGCGGTAACTCATTAAGGCTAAGCAGGGGTCAGGCTGTTTGAGAATGTACTTGGCCGTTTGGACAGCTCTTTCAGCAGCTCCATTTGACTGGGGGTAATGAGGGCTCGACGTAGTGTGGGTGAAGCCATAACTCAGTTTGAAGTCTTGAAAATCTGATGATGTGAACTGCGTCCCATTATCACTGACCAGTTCTAACGGGATGCCCCATCTAACGAACATGTGTTTAAGCTTGTTAATGACCTGTCTGCTGGTTGTTGTAGTGAGGGAAGCAATCTCAATGTCTCTTGAAAAATAGTCAACAACGACAAGAAAGTTCTTACCCTCAAGCTCGCAAAGATCAGCTGCAATCTTTTGCCAGGGGCCATTGGGCAGAGGAGTAGTCACGAGAGGTTTCCGTCGCTGTGTAGGCTTGTGCTCTCTGCAAAAGTTGCATGACCTCACCTTATGTGTTATTTGAAGTCCAATGTTGGGCCACCACACTGTTGATCTTGCGCGCTCTCTACATTTAGTTAGTCCTTGGTGGCCTTCATGTAATTGGTCAAGGACACTGGGTCTGAGTGCTGTGGGAATTACGATGCGATCGTGGTAGAGCACTAGACCATCTGATTCTGAAAGGTGGCTTCTAGCTGCATAAAAGCCTTGCAGTGGTGAGCTCTTTGCCATTCTCCGAGGCCACCCTTGTCTGGTGAAGATGATTGCTTTTTGAAGTTCTGGATCCCTCTGTGTTGCTCTACGAATTTCCTCCAACTTATGTGGCACCAAGGGCTTATGGTACATGACCCATGCCTTGGATGTAGCGGGTAAAACGTTCTCAGGCCCAGACAGATGCTAAACACTCTTTTTCGATCTGCGAATATCTTTTCTCTGCGTCTGTGAGCGTGTGAGAACAAAAGGCAACAGGCCGTAACTCCCCGTCATTGTCCTGTAACAGTGCAGCACCCAGGCCATAGCTGCTGGCATCCGCACTGACAACTGTTGGTCGGCCTGCATCATAATAACAAAGTGCTGGTGCAGCCACGAGCATTGCTTTTGCTTTGTTGAATGCTCGCTCCTGAGGCTCGCCCCACACCCATACAGTCTCTTTTTTGAGTAGATTGGAGAGGGGGTGCAGCACCGTGGACAGGCCTGGCAGGAATTTTCCAACATAGTTTATTAATCCGAGTACCTGCCTGAGTTGTTCTACATTGGTGGGGCTGGGCATCCTGGCAATAGCCTCCACCTTGCCATCATCAGGTTTCACACCATCCGCACTGATGATGTGACCGAAGAACTGTAGTTCATTCTTTCCAAAGTGGCACTTGGACCTGTTGAGCTTAAGTCCTGATGCTTTGATTGTCTGTAATACTGCACCTAAGCGTTGGTCATGTTCCTCTTTGTTAGCCCCGAAAACCAATATGTCGTCCATCACGACGACAGTCCCCTCTAGGCCCTTGAGCAAGGTGCTCATGAGCCGCTGGAAGATCTCGGGTGCTGAAGTTATGCCAAATGGCAGGCGTCTGAAGCAAAACCTGCCCATGGGATTTATGAACGTGGTTAGTTTTTGGCAGCTGGGATCCAGTGGTATTTGCCAGAACCCACTGGAGGCATCCAAAGTGGAGAAAACTTTAGCCCCTGCTAACTTAGGAGTTATGTCATCCAATGTGGGCAAGATGTACCGTTCACGCTTTACTCCCTTATTCAGACGTTTTAAGTCCACACACACCCTGACCTCATCCTTGTTGCGCTTTGGAGCAGGCACCATTGGTGCCCACCAGTCTGTTGGCTCGGTGACTTCCTCAATGATGCCAAGTTTGAGCATGCGCTTTATTTCCTTTTCCACTTTTGGGAGGAGAGGAAAAGGCACCCGGCGTGGGGTGGTTACACTGTACGGCACTGCATCTTCGGTCAGCTCGATTTTTACAGGTTCACAGTTCAGCAGGCCAATTTCTCCGAACACATCCTCTGTTAAGTCACTACTGATTTTGTTAACTCTAGTGACTAATCCCATGCGCTTTGCCACTGTCTTCCCCAGTAGGTTACTTGCATATTGCCCTTTTATAACTGTAATCCAGTACTGGTACTTTTGGCCTTTGTACTCTGTAGTAGCAAGGAATTTACCCATGCACTTGACTTTTCCACCAGGGCTGTACACAGTTGGCTTACACTGGATAAGTTTGGGTCTCTGCTGTAGCTTATTAAGGGTAGTTTCTGTCATAACAGTGGTGTCTGCGCCTGTATCAATTTTGAAATCAACTGGACTGCCATTTACCAATAGCTCAATGTCCCAGTCGGCATCTGAGCCTGACTCCTCAATGACTGTTGTTTTTGGCTCAATTACTGCTCCCAGGAAAAGCTCCCCTATGAAGAATGAATCCTCATCTGAGTCCTCTACAGCCTCAGCCCTGACCTCTTTTAGCATTTTGGTTTTGCATACAACTTCAAAGTGTCCCAACTTATTGCACTTTCTGCATCTTTTATTGCGGGCTGGGCAGTTTTGTCTTTTGTCATGCACCTTGTTGCATCTTTGGCATTTTGGTTTACTCTTACCATGTTGTTGCTCATGTACCTGATGAGGTTGGTAGTAACTCCTTCTCATGCTGTTATAATGCCTCTGTTTCACCTCATTCACCGTGCTTTCCACTCGGTCTGCACTTTGCTGTCTGACTTGTTCACTCTGGCGTGCTAGTTGAATGGCTCTATCCAAAGTTAAGTCCGCCTCGAGCTGGAGTTTTTGTGAAACATCTTTGTCAATTAATCCAATGACGATACGATCCCGGATCTGCTCGTCTTTACTGCCGCCGAACTCGCAGTGCTGCGCGAGCTCGTACAGGCTCCGCACGAAAGCCTCGACAGTCTCCCCGGCCCTCTGGCTCCGTTTGTGAAAACAGGCACGGTCGTGGATAACGTTTCTCTTTGGGACAAAGTGCTCATCGAACTTTTGTATAACCAGATCATACTCAAACTGCGGACTTGGCCTGGCCTCCGTAGCAGCAGGAAACACAAATGAGCCATATATTGGTTCGGCATCTCTCCCCATGGAGTAAAGAAGTGAGTTCACCTGCACTTCGCCGCTCTCCATCCCTAGCTTGGACGCCACTCGAAAATGGGAGAATCTCTGCCGCCATATCGGCCACTCCGCCGGCTGTGTAAAGTCGAACGGCTCCGGAGGTCCAAATTTAGCCATTTCTTCGTGTAACTCGGCGTGAAGTCCTCAATTCTGACACCATGTCATGTTCGGAGGCAATAAGACGCAGGGTTCTCAAGCACGAACCACTTTTATTGGCTTGTAGCAGCAGTGTACGTCGCTACATCAATTTCTGGAAAACACATATACACACCGGTCTCCTAGCGACCTCTAGTGGCTGCCCTCATGGTAGCCTTACTAGGACAACATAAACAGATTTCACAACAACACGTGAGGAGTGGATCGAAATTGTGTTGATATTTGGTGAACGCAGTAACCAGGTCATTGTAGCAGATTTCAATGCAAGACACCCTACGAGACCACCCTCTAAAAGTTGCCCTTTTAGTAGAGTTATGGCTGAACCACATAAAAATATATCATTAATTTTAATCTCCCCAATCAATGATAATGTTATGTTGGAATGTTGTTAAAGAGGGTCAAAAAAGTTTTCAACCCAGTTTGTTTTGCAGATTCTGTACAGCAGCTTTAATATAGGGAGAACACAACTTCCAGATTGTACGAGTAAAATTAGTTGTTTGTTTGTTTTTCTTTGCCAGTTTAACAGTTTCTGTTTTGCCTGTCACTGTTCCCTGTCTGTTTCCTTACCTGTTCTTCCTGACCTTGTACTTTCTTCTCATGTTCCCCTCTTTCCTCTCTCCCTCTTTGGACTGACAATCATACACAAATAGATTGTATTCAATTAGATGAAAAAATTACATTAATATGAAAAAAGATACTATTAAGATCACTAATAAAAAAGTCCTCTCTCAGTGTACTTTCAACCAAAAGGCAAATAACCAAATCACATGTACATCTAATAAAAGATATAAATATTGAAACACTGATCCAACATTATCCTTGATTGACGGATCATTTGATTTTACACTTTTACCTGAATGTGGCTCCTTTTTTGAAAAAACTTCCTTATATCCATTATGAACCTGGCTGTCCCTCTGTACACAAAAACAAACACACACACACACACACACACACACACACACACACACACACACACACACACACACACACACACACAACAGGAGTTATAAGCAGGGCTGCACGTAAGTGGTCTGCAGGTGCGCATTCGCTGTCAAAATAAAAGACGCGCACCAGATAAGTTGGAATGCGCGTTTGCATATATAAGATGTGGACAGGGTGGAGCAACAGTTTGACAACCCTCGGAGTATGTAGCAGGGACTAAACACAATCGCAGAATTTAGAGGGAAAACCAGCACACCGCAGACCACGGCCTCTCTGTGTGAGGATCTAAACGTATTCTACGCTAGATTCGACACAGCGAACACCATGAGACCGGACAGTGTGCGCACCGCGGATGACGTCAGTGCGCACACTGTGTCTGAGGAGGATGTGCGGAGGTGCTTCAGGAAGGTGAACGCACGCAAAGCTACTGGTCCCGACGGGATTCCCGGCCGCGTCCTCAAGTCATGCGCGGCTCAGCTGGCTGGAGTGTTCACGCACATCTTCAACCTTTCCCTCTCTCTGTCTGTAGTCCCAGCCTGCTTCAAAATGGCCACCATCGTCCCTGTACCCAAATCCTCCACCATCTCCTCACTGAACGACTGGCGACCTGTAGCCCTGACCCCCATCGTAAGCAAATGCTTCGAGAAGCTGGTCAGGGACTTCATCTGCTCTGCACTACCCGACTCACTGGACCCTCTACAGTTCGCATACCGCCACAACAGGTCCACTGATGATGCCATAGCCCTGACACTACACACTGCCCTGTCACACCTGGAGAAGAGAGACACGTATGTGAGAATGCTGTTTGTAGATTACAGCTCAGCATTCAATACCATCGTTCCCTCGAAGCTGGACAGTAAACTGCAGGATCTAGGACTGAGTAGCTCCCTCTGCAGCTGGATCCTTAGCTTCCTGTCTGACAGACGCCAAGTGGTCAGACTGGGCAGCATCACCTCATCCCCCATCACACTGAACACTGGTGCTCCACAGGGGTGTGTACTGAGCCCTCTCCTGTACTCACTCTACACCTACGACTGCACAGCCACTAACAGCTCCAACATCATTGTGAAGTTTGCGGACGACACTACAGTGGTGGGTCTTATCACCAATGGTGATGAGACGGCTTACAGGGAGGAGGTCAGCGCCCTGACCCACTGGTGTCAAGACAACCATCTCACCCTCAACGTCGCAAAGACAAAGGAGTTGATAGTGGACTTCCGGAGGTGCAGAGAAGTACACACCCCCATCACCATCAACGGCGCTGCTGTGGAGAGAGTGAGCAGCTTCCGGTTCCTTGGTGTACATCTGGCTGAGGATCTTACGTGGTCAGTACACACAAACAAAACAGTGAAGAAGGCGCAGCAGCGCCTCTTCTTTCTCAGGAGACTGAAAAGATTCGGCATGAGCCCCCGCATCCTCAGGACCTTCTATCACTGTGCCATTGAGAGCATCCTCACTGGATGCATCACCACCTGGTATGGCAACAGCACCGCCTACAACTGCAAAGCTCTCCAGCGAGTAGTGCGGTGCTCTGAACGGATAATTGGAGGTGAGCTTCCCTCCCTCCAAGACATCTACAGGAAGCGCTGCCTGAGGAAAGCGGGGAGGATCATCAAGGACTCCAGTCACCCCAGCCATAAACTGTTCAGACTACTTCCATCAGGAAGGAGGTTCTGCAGCATCCGGTCCCGTACCAGCAGACTGAGAGACAGCTTCTTCCATCAGGCCATCAGACTGATGAACACTTCATAGACACCTCAGCTTCACTACTGGAACTTTAACATTATGCACTTCATACTGTACAGTAATGCCACTGTTTTGCACATGTCTCACTCTGTATATTTTTTATATTTTTTATTTATTGTTTACTCTATTTAATTTGTAAAATATGTGTACACACACACACACACACACACACACACACACACACACACACACACGTAGAAAAATATTTAGTATACACATCCAGAAATGCATATACTATTATATATTGTACATATATTTATTAGTTTCAGATGTAGCCATTCTTGTATTTTGCTTGTTTACATTATTGTATTTTGCACAACTCTGTTGCTTGTGAAGCTCGCACACAAGAATTTCACTCACATGTGCTGTACCAATGTACCTGCACATGTGATGTGACAATAAAAGTGATTTGATTTGAAGATGTTCTGGAGGAGGACAGACATTTGTTCAGAATTCTTAAAGATGTCGAAGAAGCAAGCTCCGTAAGCAATTACTTTGGTGTTCCTCCACCGCAAAAGAAGCACGTATTCTCTGAATTTCTTGGAATTTCCAGGAATACGCGCTAGGGTCTTATTTTGACAGCAAATGCGCACCTGCGGACCACTTATGTGCAGCCCTGGTTATAAGGTTAATGGGCATCCAGTCAGTTGGCTAGTTAGTACCTTAGGTTTAATGTTGGCACTGTTAAGGTTCACCATATTGGGGATGGACACCAGAGGAAAAACCCACAATAACAACACTGGTCCGGTCGGGTTGAGTCAAACGATGATTTAATGATCACACACGTGGGAGATGGACACTGTATGCAGACAGTCTCAGATCTCGTCTCAAAAAACACATCACCATAGTTTTATGAAATCAGGGTATTAGAACGCCCCTTCATGCGTAGTGACAGGTGCAATACAATCAATGTTGACAAGTTTATTTAACACAAAGAATAACATTGTCTCCTTCCCGAGGGCAGACGCTGACTGCCCCCGTCTCCTGGAACCGTCTGTACCCTGCTAAGACACAACATGGCAGCTACAAGGACTCTTTCATTTACTCAGACCATCAGTGTGTATTGCTCTAAATCAAGTATATAATATTAAATGAATATTGCTGGATCAGCTACTTCTACTTAAAACATATTAAAACATGACTAAGCACAAAATCACCAAGAATAACATCTTATAAGTGCTGTGTAAGCGCGTGCGGCCTTCCAAGCTCAAAGCCTTTGCCCTCCATAGATCAGCCAGACTCGCGCTGGCTGTAGCTTTTAACCTTTAATTAACTTGAGCACAACTCTAAAATAAGCAACAAACTGCAATGTGTATGGAATGATCAGGGTTACATCTGCAATGGAAAATCATGTTATTATTCTGGTACCTGCAAGGAAAAAGATCAAACTGAAATTATAGCCATCACTGTAAATGCAAATGATAATGTAAGGTCAAAAACTTCAATTTATGTTTAATGCAAAGCTGGTTATATACTTCTAATGAACTAATAATGCCATATTAAAATAATGAATGAAAATGAGAAAAACATCCCCTCCTTATTTTACAGCACATATGACAAAATAACCAGCTTCTCTCATTCCATTTCAAACAGTACAGTGGTAACACAGTAGGCTGTGGACAATTGTAAGTTTTTGATTTTAAATAGGCTATATAAATTTCAGTGGGAGAAACAGGACGGTCAAATGTCGCTGATTTTACTACAGAGTAGGACGGATTGTAGGGTAGGGTAGCAAACATAACACATTTTCAACACTGCAGGTTACCTGGTGTAATGTTTTTCAGCTAAAAAGAAACATGGCCCGACTCCTACCTAACTATATAAAGAGTAACTGAAGGTTAAATTCAACTAACATGTCCTATTTTAAGCCAGGCACTCACACCTCTGCTCCGCTGCGTCTCAGCCACCATAGCTCTTGCAGACAGGGCGCTAGAGCCAGAGAAGGCTGGCTGAAAAAAAAACTTTTTTTGGGGGGGGCGGATATCTATACTTTTGTTGTTAAACTATTACGTCTCAACCAAGTACTGTATGTTTTTTATATTTTTTTATATTTTTAGTAGTGTGTTACACAAACAGCAAATATTGTCCAAAAACAGTAAGAAACCTTTGGGGTGCTTTGATTCATTTTGGGGGTGCTTCATTTTGGGGGTGCTGAAGCACCCCTATCTTCAGCACCCCCAAAATGGGCTAAAAACGCCCCTGCTCTGAACCCTTGGTACTTCTCCAGCTTCTCGTGTTCCTTTTTCCTGATTTTGCTGTCATTCGGTATCGCAACGTCTATATCTCAGCCATCTTCCTCTCAGTGTCCACCACTACTATGTCCAGTTGGTTAGTCATCATCATTTTGTCTGTCAGTATCTGGAAGTCCCACAGGATCTTAGCTCGGTCTTTCTCAACCACCCTAGGTGGCGTGTCCCATTTTGACCTCAGGACTTCCAGGCCATACTTGGCACAGATGTTCCTGTACACTATGTCAGCCACTTGGTTATGGCGTTTCCATGTGTGCCCTGCCTGCTAGCATCTTGCACCCTGCTGTTATATGCTGGATTGTCTCAGAGTCATCTTTACACAACCTGCACCTGGGCCTTGCCTGGTGTGGTAGAGCCCAGCCTCAATGGTTTTTGTGCTCAGAGCTTGTTCCTGTGCTGCCATGATTAGTGCCTCTGTTCTGTCTTTCAGTCCAGGTTTGTTCAGCCACTGGTAGGATTTCTGGATGTCAGCTACTTCCTCTATCTGCCGGTGGTACATACCATGCAGGGTCCTGTCCTTCCATGACGGTTCCTCCTCTTGCTCCTCTTTTTGGGTTTCTGCTGCCTGTGGTATTCACTGAGCACACGGTTGGTCATTGCCATCTTTCTGATGTACTCGTGGGTGTTCACTGTCTCATCCTGAACTGTGGTACTGACATTCACTAGTCCCTGGCCTCCTTCCTTCCACTTAGCATACAGCTTCAGGGTGCTGGATTGGTGAAACCTATCCATGCCTGGTCAGGAGCTTACCCCTCTTGATGTCAGTGGCTTCTATCTCTTCCTTTGGCCAGCTTATTATCCCAGCAGGGTACCTGATCATGGGCAGGGCATGGGTTTTAATAGCCCAGATCTTGTTCTTACTGTTCAGCTGACTTCTCAGGACTTGCCTGTCCCTCTGCAGGTACTTGGTGGTTGCAGCTGTCCTAGCAGCCTCTTCAGGGTCCCCGTTTGCCTGTGGGTTTCCCATGTACTTGTAGCTGTCCTTGATGTCTGCAATGTTGCCTTCTGGTAGTTTGATCCCCTCAGTTCTGACTACCTTCCCTGTCTTTGTTATCATCTGACTACACTTCTCCAGTCCGAATGACATTCCGATGTCCTTGCTGTAGATCCAGTTCGTCTCCTTGGCAGATCCCACACTTGATGGCAACCTGTGTTAGGGGCTTGAAGTTGGCCTCTAGTGTTGTAGGCCCCATTCCCATTGAGTTCCTAATGAAGGCTCTTAGGGTACTGTTGATCTTGTACAATTCTAGTTATTCCAGGATCCAGATGTGGGGCATCGAGTCATAGGCCTTCTTGTAATCAATCCAGGCAATGCACAAGTTGGTCAACCTAATCTTGCAGTCTTGGGCGACTGCTCGGCTACCAGTAGCTGGTATTGCACTACTCTGGTATTGCTGCCAATTCCTTTCTGTTTCCGCTCATGTATTGAGCCATGTGCCTGTTCATCTTAACCACTATGATGCCCGACAGGAGCTTTCATGTGGTACTGGAATCCTACTGGAATCCTACCCTGAGGTAGCAGATTATGCTGACTCAATGCTAGGCCGGCCCCCGACAGGGAGCCCTCCTAGGAACAGGCCAAAGGAGAGGCGAGCCAGACGGGGAGGAGCTGAATGGAAGCTCCAGCGCTTGGTTAGCAAAGGAAGACTAACCTTCCAGGGTCATACTGTTCACAAAAGTGAAATGGGTGAGCTCCACGATCGGATTTCCACACAGAGGGACATTCAGGATTGCCTCATATTGTGTTTCTGTGAAACCTGGCTGGGTGAAAGGACATCCAACGAGGAAATAAAACCAGATGACTACACGGCCTTTAGGGAGGACTGAAGGACAAAAACGGTCCACTCACAAAAACTTGACCATGTCGATCACAACAAACGCAGCATGTGGCAGGGAATTAAATCTGTCACAAACTACAGGAGAACCGCAACTACCACAGACACCCAAGATGCCACCCTTCCAGGCAACCTTAACATGTTCTACGCCAGGTTTGACAGTCTGAACACAGACACACCCTCAAAGGGCCCCAGCGACCCCATGGACACTGCCTTCCAGATGACACACACACACACACACACAGTCCTGAAAGCTCTGAAGAAGGTACACCCCCACAAAGCTGTGGGACCCTATAGAGTTCCTTCCAGAGTTCTGAAGGCCTGTGGGGAATGTGATATCCTAGAACTAAGGAACCACGGACACTATGTTGACCTCACAGTCACTTCTTTATTATTCGGAACTGGGGCATGTGTCACAGTGTGTGTGGCGCCACTTTCAAACAACTGTTGCCCCCTGGTGGACAAATCCCTGCTACAACATAACATTCCTCCCCCATTAAACTGAAACTACTCTGTAGTTTTAATCACTACATAAAATACCCACAAATAAAAACGTCCCCTTTATTAAAATGCAACAACCCAGTCCCCAGCCTTTACTGAAATTTCACTCCGTAATAATGAACCTTTAGTCCAACAGTCTTAGGTTAAACTATAACAGTTCACCATAATTTCCTTCTTATTATTGTCAATCACGGCACAAAGTCTCTCAGATGCTCAGGAGGTCTCTTGTTTCTTTGCGATCGCCGTAACCCAGTGGCTGGCGACTCCTGTGAATCACTATTTTCCATGTGTGGCTTCATCACTGGTGTAACTTGCACCTCCATGTTCCTCTCATCATTGTCTCCTGCCTCAGCGCTGATGATGGGTGCTGCTTTTAGAGGCTCGCCCAGTTGGCCTTCAGGCATTCCTGCTGACAGGTACGGCTCCAGGCAGGCAAACAGCTGATCTACGTGACGCCTCACCACTGTCCCATTGTCCAGCATCACCAAGTAGGAAACAGGCCCCGTCATCTCCTGTATAAGTCCTGGTATCCGTTTGGGTCCTCTGCCATAGTTTCTGGTATATACTGTGTCTCCAATGACAAACGTGCGCTCCTTGGCATGTCTATCATGATACAGTCTTTGGCTATCTTGTTTTGCTGTCACTTTCTGTTTCAAGTCAGAGTGTATGAGATCAAGAGTACACCTCAACTTCCGGCCCATCATCAACTCAGCAGGAGACCTCCACGTTGTGGACTGTGGTGTGATTCGGCAACTAAACAGAGCCCTGTTTAACTTGCTTGCCCGTGACAGTGTGTATACAGATGTATTATATATAAGAAACAAATATTGTTCATTTAATATGTTGGCATTACTAAATTTGGCTCAATGCTTACATATATGGGTAAAAAGGAAATGTACGAGCTGTGATAACTGTTTCTGATAGAATGAAGAGTAGACTGATATATGAAAAATTCCTTTATTGGGTGAGAAAATCAGACCATGTCATAACTGCTTTAAGTCACACAGAATAGATATCAGAGCCTTAAACAGGCTGACGTCTGCTAAATGGGTCAAACTGGGCAGAAAGTCTACAAACACATAACATCCTTATAGAATATGATGTAACACTATAGATCAACTTAGCTCAGAATATATAAAGCATATAAACAGTTACAGCAATATGATGCAACAAACACAGCAGCTACTGATCCAAAATCCTCAAAGCTTCATAGAACTGAAACCAACATTTATTTTAGCTCCATTCTGCTGCTGATACAGACTTTAGGTTTCTGAACATTAAACTTGTTGCTGCCTTTCATAGTGTGTAGCTTGAAGGCCCTGAGTACTCTGAGTACTTTCTCCCACACTGAAAACACTGGGATGATCACATTATTTGAACATTACCTAATAAGACTGATTCAGCACAGACAGTTATGTTAAACTTTCCTAGCAGTCCTTCACAAACAGGGAACAGTCTGTCTATTCTCTCCATCTGTCAGCTGCTGCTGGCTCTTCCTCCTCCTCTTCCTCACACACTGCTGAGTTTGTCCTGGTGGATCATCAGGGGTGCAAAGCCTCACAGATGATGTGCAGCAGTGAGTCCCTCAGTCTGTCCTCACTCTGGACACTTGCAGTCATCACACATGGAAATCAAATGTGTGATAAGCTGCAGGATTCAAACACAAGTGTAACTTATAAACACATGTTCATACTTTTATTCCACAATCAGAGAGAAAGAAACAGAGAGAGAGTGCAGGACAGACAGACAGGTGGCAGTCTCAGGTGTACACACTGCTACAACAACAGCACAGAGAAGCAGGATTTAGTGTTTGTGTTATTACGAGTGTAAACAAGAAGAGTTCCAGATGGTGCAGTGGACACATGTGTGACTGCTGTGATTAAAGCATCTTTCTTTCAGCTTAACGAGTGAACCGTCAGCTCGTTCAAACACACGTTAAAGTCCGTTTGGCTCGACACCACCGAACAGAGGCAGCAATATAACATAGCTAACATTAACAGTGCAGTGAATCCTGCTTGTGTCGTGATATTCAGGACTGCAAACCGAGCAGCATCACTGACTTTCAGCTTGTTGTGTTTGTGGATATATGACTGACTTTAATCATCCACAAAATCATCACATTCTCTGTAAGATTAAGGTCGACTATTGAACGGCGTATATTTTAAAGTAAAGGCTTTAAAACCAAATTAGTACTAACATCACTAATGTCACATAACTTTGCCGGCATGTGGCCAACAGTAATGATTTAATGTTCTTCATTATTAAACATTCGCACATAAATAAGTGACATCATATTCAGTACTTACTTTTGAAAGTTTACTCTTAGGCCGCTCCGCTTCAGCCGTCTGCCGTATTTTTCGGCAAAATTATCCATACCCACCACCACGCTATGAATTATGGGATATACGGGACCACGAAGTGCACTTCAAATTTGGGGAAATCGACGGCGCATTTGGAGTACGCATTTGTAGAACGCATTTGTAGAACACTTCGGATTGGGACAGCCGTCGTCGCGTCGCTCTGACGTAATAGGTCTTAAGCACTTTCTTCATTGCACCTTTCTGCAGCTACAATAGTTAGCTAACCTCTCTCCATGCTAATAATAATAATATTAGTATCAATGACAATAACAATAATAATAATAATAATAATAATATGTCCTGTTTGCAGCCAAAGTCTGTATGTGTCACCAGATCTGATATTTCATGTTAATGGAACAGCTTTTGATTTGAGACATTATAATATTGGAAGAGTATGACAGTATGAAAAGTACCCAAAAGAGATACACATAACCAGGAACACAGATCACATCACCGCACACAGCACTCACAGCCTGTTTTTGTTTTTTCATACTATTCTTCAGTCTCCGTTATTATGAAGATCTCAAGAAGTCCATGCTTTAATTTAATTTATTTAGAAACTCACAGACCTGTCACAGGTTTAAACGAACTTAAAACACCTGAGTTTCCTAACGTGTTTGCAGCCTGTTATAATTCTAGACAACGGGGAGTAGCAATTTTAATACATAAAAATGTTAATTTTACAGTACTCGATACAGTTATAGATCCAGAGGGTAGATTTCTAATTATTAAACTATCAATATTGAACAAAAAACTATGTATTGTAAGTATATATGGTCCAAATGTTGATGAACCCTCATTCTTCCACGGATTTTTCAGTGCACTCTCTGAACACTTAGATGGCACACTTGTTCTTGGAGGTGACCTCAATCTTGGACTAAATGAAGACATGGATAGGTTCAATACAGCGGGAACTCAGCGTAATTGGCAGTCCACAAATATAATCAAACAGTATATGAGCGACTTTGGCCTTCGCGATGCATGGCGCTCCCTTCACCCCACCAGTAAGGAATATACTTTTTTCTCACATGTCCATCACTCTTACTCTCGTCTGGATTATTTTCTGGTCAGCAGCTCACTGCTGAACGACATTTCAGACACTGAGATTCACCCTATAGCTGTCAGCGATCATGCTCCTGTATCTTTAACACTAATGCACAAGAATAATACTACGCCAAGTAAAAACTGGAGATTTAATACATCATTGCTTAAAGATGAAGACTTTATTAAATATTTTAAAAAGGAATGGACTTCATATTTAGACTTTAATGACACTCCCGGAATATCTGCTTCTGTTCTATGGGAAGCAGGGAAAGCTGTGATGAGAGGTAAAATAATTTCTTTCTCATCACACAAAAAGAAAGAAGAAAACAAAAATATTCAGGAATTAGAAAAAACTATCAAATCACTAGAAGAAGCCTACGCGTGCGACCAAGATCAGGAAACATTGAACAAAATACGCAAAACAAAACTAGAATTAAATGAAACTATTAATAAAAAAACACAATTCCTTATGCAAAGACTTCGCTTGCAGAATTTTGAACACAGTAACAAATCAGGTCGATTTCTAGCTAACCAGCTAAAAATAAATAAAGAAAAAACAACTATATGTGCTGCTAAAGATTTATCGGGAAACACAATATATGACCCTGGAAGAATAAACAACATTTTTAGGGATTTCTATGAAACTTTATACTCACCACAAATAAACCCATCAAAAAATGAAATTGATCTGTTTCTTGACAATGTAACTCTTCCAAAATTACTAGACAGTCAAGCAATGGAACCGGATTCGCCACTGACGCCAAGTGAACTCCAGGAAGCCCTGATAAGTATGCCCAATAATAAGGCTCCAGGTCCAGACGGCTTCCCTGCAGAATTCTACAAAGAATTCTGGACAATTCTGGCACCAGTATTCCACAGCATGTTGCAGGAAATCGAGGAAAAGGGCAGACTACCACCAAATATGAATTCTGCCAACATTAGTCTCCTGCTAAAACCAGGCAAAGACCCTTTATTTCCCTCACGCTATCGTCCAATTTCTCTTTTAAATGTAGACCTTAAAATAATCTGCAAAGCTCTCTCAAAGAGATTAGAGAAAATAACCCCCCTCTTAATTCATCCTGACCAAACTGGTTTCATAAAAGGTCGGCACTCCTCAACAAACACTCGTAGATTACTTAATTTAATAGACTACTCATACAATAAAAACATCGAAACCATAATATTATCTCTAGATGCAGAAAAAGCGTTTGACAGAGTTAACTGGAAATTTTTATTCGCAACTTTACACAAATTTGGTTTTGGAAACTCTTTCATAAACTGGCTAAGAATATTATACAATTCCCCAACAGCTCGTATCAGAACAAATGACCAGACATCCTCCAGTTTCTGTCTCCTGAGGGGCACCAGGCAGGGATGCCCACTCTCCCCTTCACTTTTTGCAATTTTTATTGAACCTCTAGCAGCAGCATTTAGACAGGCTACAACAATTAAGGGCATAAAATGTAAGAACATAGAACATAAAATCAGTCTCTATGCGGATGATGTGTTGCTTTTTCTGCAAAACACACAAACCAACCTCTCTGAGGTAATTACTTTAATAAACTGGTTTTCAAGAGTTTCAGATTATTCAATTAACTGGCCAAAATCTACAGTTCTCCCCATTAACTGCTCCTTCCATAATTCTTCCTCTGCCCCACTGCAATCCGGAAATATTAAATATTTAGGTATTAATGTTTCTCCTAAGCTTTCAGACTTAACTAAATTAAACCACATCCCACTTCTAAAGAAAGTAGAAGGCGATCTGACTAGATGGAAATGTTTACCCATATCACTCATGGGAAGGGTCGCCACTATAAAAATGATGATCTTGCCAAAAATAAATTACTTATTTTTGATGATCCCTAACAAACCATCACAAGATGGCGCCGAATATGGCAGCCTTGTCGCGAGCTCCCCCAAGCAACAGCTTTTTTCTGTGTTTAATTTTACTTTTCCTTCATTTTTTCGCGAGTAGCACATGTCTCCTTGTGTACAACCGACAAACCTTACTGGACATAAAAGACGGTCTTTCTTATAACTTTCCGGAGTTCAAGTTTTGCAACACGGACACTCCGTTTGCAGACCCCCCATTCATCTCACCTGAGACGCCTTTGTTCTCTGGCCCTGGAGGCCGCAAACGCCGACGCAGAGGGAGAAGATCTGGCGTTCTGGTTCGACTGAGACGGCGCACTAACAGACCACCGTTACCCAGTTTATTACTGGCTAATGTGCAGTCTCTGGAGAACAAGCTGTGCGAGCTTCGGGCACGGATCTCATTCCAGCGAGAGATGCGGGACTGCTGCGTGATCTGCCTCACAGAAACCTGGCTATCGGACAAGGTACCGGACTCCGCAATACAACTGCCGGGGTTCTCTGTGCACCGCGCGGACAGGTCACAGGATCTTACTGGGAAAAGCAGAGGCGGTGGTGTGTGTTTCATGATCAACAACAGCTGGTGTGATTATGCGAACGTGCACCCGGTGAATTCCTTCTGCTCACCGGACCTGGAGTACCTGATGATTAAGTGCCGGCCATTCTGGCTACCGAGGGAATTTACAGCAGTGATTATTACGGCTGTTTACATTCCCCCACAAGCCGACACTGACCGTGCACTCAGGGAACTGTACAGCGCGATCAGCAGCGAGGAAACCGCACACCCAGAGGCAGCGTTTATCACAGCCGGAGACTTTAATAAGGGAAACCTGAAGAAAGTCTCACCCAAACTCCACCAACACATCCACTTTAACACTCGTGGAAATCGGTTACTCGACCACTGCTACACCTCTTTCCGGGATGCGTACA
The DNA here is from genome assembly GCF_057382185.1 of Mchenga conophoros. Classification (NCBI taxonomy): domain Eukaryota; kingdom Metazoa; phylum Chordata; class Actinopteri; order Cichliformes; family Cichlidae; genus Mchenga; species Mchenga conophoros. Next base: position 2,291,524 of record NC_140544.1, on the reverse strand, counting down.
AAGCCCTCCCCCGCGCCCCATTCGGCCAATCAGATCACCGCTCCATCCTGCTCCTGCCCGCCTACAGGCAGAAGCTGAAACAGGAAGCTCCAACCCGGAGGGCGGTGCACTGTTGGACGGACCCTTTAAGCTTAAACATTATTTTTAATCTCATTCAACGCAAATGTAGCACTCCAGCGTTACTGCAATTATTATTCGTGTGGTGAACCTAAATTATTTTCTCTCAAAGCAGTCTTTGTCACAAGAACACAAAGTTACTGAGTTACACAATGGTCCGCCTTCTTTGAAAATTTTGCGCTCTTTCAGGATCACCTAAATGAATCCAGCTGCTCTTGGCCTCTCTGTACTTTTTGGATAAAACTACACCTTCAGGTAAGGTAACATATTATTTTTCCATATATCCAATTGTGTATTTCTTTATCAGCTAAATCTATAATGCTATTTATCATAGAAGCTTGTAACAGTTGTTTTTTGAACTTTTGGTGGTGCTACCATTCTCTTCTCTGCTTGAATACTATTTTTTTTTTTTTTGACAATATAGCCAGGTCCTTTCAAAAGTGCCTTGTTTTAGAGGAGAAATTGTGTAGCTGCCAACTTTTAAGTCGGAGCGTGTGCTAGCTTATTAGCAGCTAGCCATTGTGCTCAATGAAAGATGATGTCCTATAGCTAACTTCTTTCTTACTGTTTTCTTTTTATAATCTAAAAATATGGTATTCTGTGTTTATTATTATATGCCATTTTCTAGTAGAAAGTATAGTTTTGAGGTGTCTTTAAAAGCACTACATAGTTTACTGAGGGTGCTACCAAAAGCGAACCATGTGGCCGGAAGAGTAACTGCAGGCAGCACAATGCGCACTCCCATGACGTTCAAACCTATTTATTATTATAAAAGATTTCGGCTACGTCCACACTTACACGGGTATTTTTGAAAACGGAGATTTTCCGTTTTCGTTTTAAAAAATAATCCCGTCCACAGGTAAACGCAAAAATGAAGGAAAACGCTGCTAGGAACATGCCAAAGCAACAGGTGGCGATATATTCCTAAACTCAGCTAAAAACAGTTTAGGTCTTGACAAACTTCACTGATGGT